>NC_039362.1:104299279-104599279 GCF_003573695.1 Papaver somniferum | reverse complement strand
ATGCCGTTCCGAATTAATGACGAATCACGTCCCGTTGACCGAATTTTGGACCGAATCTGATTTTTACAAAACCGTATAATACTCGTACGTTTGCCGTTCCGTACGTTTGCCGAATCCCGAATTACTAACTAGGGTCCCGACACCCGAGATATATCCATTCTCAACTCACCAAACAGATCCTAATGTTGTATTACACCGGTTGTATCGTCGTTGCCTAAGAACCGTTAGATGATCCGCGTCCGCACCACGTCCGACACATATCCACGGTAATAAATCCCATTCATCCATCAGTGACGGCTTCTGAAAGACCAAGTCAGTAGTCTCACACTCTCACTCTCGCACTCTTCCAACTAACCCCAAAAAATGCATTTAAATATTGCTTGACACGTGCCATTTTTCTATTGCACGAAGCAACCTCAGAACCAGAACAACATTAAACGTGTCGACATGTAAGTCCCTCCACATCATCCTAAAAATGTATCTATCAGCGTATTTGTCTACACTGTCCGTGTAGAGAAATAAAACAAAAACCCTCACTCAAAATTTAGCTTCAAGAAGAAGAAGAAAGCAGAGTAAAAAAAAACTCCATTAAAGATAGACTTTTTAGAGAGAGATAGAGAGAAAGGTTCACGGTTCAGTTTCTTTTTTGTAGAGGAGGGGGCTGATTAAAATGATGGGCGAAGAAGAGAAAACAATAGAAGAAGAATTCTCATACCCAATATTACTGGCAGAAAGAATTCGTAAATCAGTAGAAGAAACAGAATCATTCAAGGTTGAGTGTGCAGAAGTAGGTAAACATATTGATCGATTATCTCAAATGTTACGTTCCGTAATTAGATTATCAACAAATACTACTAATATTAATCAATCTTCTTATTCATTCTATGAACGTCCAATTCGTCGTATAATATCAGAAATATCAAGGAATTTAGAAAGAACATTAACCCTCGTACGTAAATGTAAAAGGAATGGTTTATTTCATTTCGTTACATTTACAATAACATCAGCAGCTGATTTCCGCAAGTTTTTAATTTGTTAGATTCTTCAATTGGTGATTTAAGATGGGTATTGAGTGTTTATGATTTCAATTCAATTGATTCCACTGGTATTGTTCTTTCATTACCTCCTATTGCTAGTAATGATCCTATTTTATCATGGGTTTGGTCTTATATTGCCGCTTTACATATGGGGGGTGTATCTGATCGTGTAGAAGCTGCAAATGAACTTGCTAGTTTAGCTAATGATCATGATCGGAATAAGAAGATTATTGTTGAAGAAGGAGGTATACCTCCGTTACTTAAGTTATTGAAAGAAGGGGCTTCACCTGATTCACAGATTGCTGCCTCTAATGCCTTGGCTAATTTGGCGACGGATCAAGAAAAGGTTAGAATTATTGTGTCGGAATATGGTGCACAAATCATTGTTCAAGTGCTTAATGATTCTACCATGAGAGTTCAGATTGGTGTTGCTAAATTGGTTTCAAGAATGGCAAAGAATGATCCTGCTGCTCAAGAGGAATTCGCTAGAGAAAAAATTATTAGGCCACTTGTTTCTTTGCTTTCTTTCGATACCTTTGTGGATGAACCCAAGTCTTTTCCTGGAAAACCTACTAGCTTTCATTCTTTGGTCAGGATTAATAAGGAGTTACAAGGAGGAGGAGGAGGAGGAGGAGGAGGAGGAGGAAATGTGGGAGGTCAACAGAATCATTACCCGCATTCGAGTTCATCGTCTTCTTTACATTCAGAGGGTAGTTAGTAGCCGTAGCGGGCATGGTAAAAAAAAAGGGAGAATGAAAAACCTGAAGTGAAACATAAGCTTAAGATTAACAGTGCTGAAGCACTATGGATGCTATCGAAAGAGAGTGTTTCAAACAGTAGAAGAATTACAGAGACAAAAGGACTGCTTTGCTTGGCAAAAATTATCGAGAAAGAAACAGGGGATTTACAGCTAAATTGCCTCATGACAATAATGGAGATTACTGCTGCGGCGGAATTGAATGCAGACCTAAGACGGGCAGCTTTCAGGACCAATTCCCCAGCTGCAAAGGCTGTTGTAGAGCAGCTTCTGAGATTAGTGCAAGAGGAAAGTAGTCCATCACTGCAAGTTGCTGCTATTAAATCTATTGGATCGTTGGCTCGAACCTTCCCTGCTAGAGAGACTCGAATTATTAATCCCATCGTGCTTCAGCTTGGTAACAAGAATCCGGATGTGGCAACAGAAGCCGCTGTTGCCTTGGGCAAGTTTGCCTGCCCAGAGAATTTTCTTTGTGTGGAGCATTCTAAGGCGATTATCGAGTATGATGGTGTCACACCTTTGTTGAGATTACTGAGGGCCAGCGATCGGGCACAGCTGCATGGGTTAATTCTCCTCTGTTACTTGGCATTGCATGTTGGTAATAGTGAAGGCCTGGAGAGGGCAAGGGCAGCTCTTGAGGGCGCAGCTCGGTCTTCTTTAATTCAACACCCTTCTTTGAGAGATTTGATTCCCAAGGCCATTTCACACCTTGGGCTGTACCAGGATGGACTTCATTCTTTCAGGCAGTCTTACTCCACTTGAATTTGGCAAGGTGAGTAGAAGAGCCTTCAGTTGGTTATAGATTTCTGAGTACAAGAAACAAATGGTAGAAGATTGTTTGTCAAGAAACAATGTATCATGGTAATGTAGATATTGAATTGGTGGACAGTGTACTTACTTATTATCTTCACCTTATATTTCGATGGCTTGGTTGGAAAATATCCGATAGAATACAACCTTTATGTTTATATTGTTCACCTTTTCTCATTAAACGAAATTGCTTCACCTTGTATTTTCATGCCTTTATTGCAGGTACTTTTCTTTAATTGTTTTATTGCTAGTGCTTGATGATTTTACTATGACAATTCGGACTGCTGTTGCTAATTTAGTATGGAAATAGTCCTGCCAAACCTTCTACTTCTACATTTTTTTCATTGTAAACTACTCTTTAAAGTCTAAACATTTCGAAAATGATATATGGCGCCCACTTTTTTGCACCCATTTGCACCCAGTATTACGTGGCGCCTCAGTGAAAAAGATCTGTTTGATTTTTACTTAAGTATATTTTTAGACTGTGAAAGGTCGCTCTTCTACGAAGACCTTCCCTCTTATTTCTTCTACCATTTATTCTATTTATGAGTTTGTTCATTTCTTCTACCATTTAGTCATATTCTTGGATGGATTTTCTAGTTAATGTTTATATAATCTTGTATTAAGCCATTGAGATGAATTAGTTTACTAAAAACTGCGTCACCTGCAATAATAAGAACAAGCTATTTGTTCTCAATCTAGAACGCGGCTCCAAAACATAGCAGTAGCAGTAACAAGTGAGATTCACCTCTTGAGTATATAATTTGAGGCAAGATATACACACTTGACTACTTAATTATGAGAAGTGGAAAGAAGTTTTTCCTCCTGTAATCCCACTGGTTGGTTTGATTTCCTTAAGAAACTGATGAACTTACAAAATTTTATTGGAATTTCATTAGAAATTTGTGGTTCTTTTGGAGATGCAATTGACGATTAATGATTGCAGTAATTGAAAAGTTGATGATTATCATACTTTTCAACTTCCGTTAATGCTACTCTTCATTTTTCCTCTTCTGTTAGTTTACCCCAGAATATTATATCAAACCTAAGCCGTCAATCCTAATATACGGTTGAGAAATATACGGTAAAAGCCACGTAATACTGGGTGCAAATGGGTGCAAAAAAGTGGGCGTCATATATCATTTTCGTTTAGTACATATGGAAAAATGTACATTTACCGGTCTAATTTTTGAATGGTTTTTTTTAGTAGAAAGGTTAAACTTCATTGAAGAAAAGGAAAAAAGAACAAAGATAAGAGCGCCTAAGCGAGTATCTGAGGAAGGCAAAAGCCGACCGAAAACAAGAGAAAACAACCGCATGACCAAACACAAGGGAGTTAACAGGCTAACTCCCATTACAAAGGCCAGACAAAGGCATATAAATCACAAACCTAACTTCCATATGACAAAGTTCTATTCTAGGTAAGGCTAAGAGACTGTCTTTTTTTCTTGTTTCTCTTTCCTTTCTTCTTGAGATCAGTTCTTTGCAGGACAAGAACTTGAGATTTCTTTCACATTTGAATGGTTAATGCATCAAATTACTGTGACTATGTGAGAACATAATACACAATGGCAATACACGAAATATAGGTAATATATTATACGATTTGGGATAAAATGGCGGTGGTTACTTTAACATGAGTGTTGGGGTAGGGGGTGGGCGGGTAAACAAAATCGAGTTTCTTACGTAAAATAACTAAGAAAACGCAAACAGGAAAAGAGTTCTAATGAAACAAGATTAAAAATGGTGAAGCAAAATCAGAGTATGGATGAATTAGCATCCGAGAACTAAAAGGATGAGGGTGCGAGGAACTGTACAAAAAGAAAAGAAAAAAGATAGAAGTTGAAAAAAAATAAAAGAGCAAATAGGAGTGTGAATGGGTGTCAACGGTTTAGAGATCGGAACTGGAACTACTGAAACAACCCTGTTATGAATGAATAAAATTATTATTTATAATCTTTGTTTCATTAGTTGATAGTTTCCGCTTGTATAGCCTGTGTATGAATGCCTATATTTTTGCTATGTACTTTCGGATTTATGAGATGTTTGATTTCAGTTTTTATTAACCTAAATATTCTATCTCATATTGTGATAGCCCTTATGCTTTGTGTGGCTTTTTGATTTAGCGGGATTACTTTCTATCCCATGTTGGTAGGCTTTATCAAAGGATCATAAGGTGTTCAAACTCATAAGCTTGCGAGAATGATTATATGTAAGCAAACAAGCTTGCGAATATGTATATGGAAATGAAATTGAGGCAGTGAAAATGCCGCAGACTTGATATTATGATCATACTGTTATGAGATACTAATAGTGCAGGAAAAAGGAAAGATGAAACACAAGTAAGAACTTGTGAGGAACAATAACTACACGAAGAGGAATGCACACACTAAAGAAAAAGCCAGAGAAATGGAGAATGTAGGCAATTTAAAGCTACATCAATTTTAGCGTGCAAAATGAGCTAAGTAACGCAAACATTAGCTATACATTGCAATAGATAAGCATTCTCATCATACAAACATCATACTCGCATCATAAAAGCATTGCATAAGCATTTCATAGCATAAACATCGCATACACATTTCATAACATAATCATCACATAAGCATTATATTCGCACAAGTACTTTACAAAACTGTACGGAATAATATTGCAGAACTTCGCAATAATATCGTAGAATTTCGCAGTATTTTTCAGAATTTCGCAGAATTATTCAGAATTTCGCAGAATTATTCAGAATTTCGCAGAATTATTCAGAATTTCGCAGAATGTGTCAGAATTTCGTAGGATTATTCAGAGTTTCGTAGGATTATTCAGAATGTGTCAGAATTTTACAGAATGTGATTATTTCGCAGAATGTGATTATTCCGAACGATATGATCATTTCGCTCAATTATTTCGCACAATTATAAGCAACTTGAAGAGATTATACTATCGCATGAGCACAAAACGTGAGATAGAGGAAAGATGAGAATGAAGAAACAATTCGCACATTCAACATTTTCTCAAAGATTCTACCCTCATAGATAAAGAACAGAGGCAACTACGGATTACAAGAAAAACATTTTATGTTCTTTATCTTCTCGGCAAGAATCACCAAAAATGGAGTAATAATTTCGCATGAATAGAGGCAATACTTATTATTCTCATTCAAGGACGGATACTTCTTACATTTCGAGAATTGAATATTTCTTATACTTCATCAAGGATACTTCATGCTTCTTATACTTCTTCAAGGATACTTCATACTTCGTATACTTCAAAAGATGATACTTCTTATTTACTTCGCAACATTCCGGAACTTCACAAAAGAATAGAGGCAAGTACGTACTTTTCAAGTCCAATATTCTTTCGCTCGTTCCTCCAACGACTATAACAAGGTGGATTTTTCCTTACAGATCGCTCTTCAAGCAATATTCAAGGAAAAAGAGGCAAGATGTAGGATCCGAATACCGCACAACAGTAAGAATTTGTGAAATTATAGATAGAGCCTGCGAAATTATAGAGAGAGTTTGCGAGAAGGTAGCGAATCTTGCGAGAATGTAGTTTGGGCGCGAGATAATATGAGTTGTACTCCACTATATGTGAGCTGTCATCCACTAGGTAGCATCCTATATAAAGAGAAAGGTAGGAGAGAGAAAAGTAACTGGTATTATTATTATTTTCTTATTCTTCCCCAAAAACCAGAGAGAAAGAGAGCTCCAAATACTCATTAATGGAGTCTCAATGTAATTCATATGTAATTCAATGATCATAGTGAAACCTAACCCCGTAGATGTAGATCAAATTGATCGAACCACGTAAATCTTGTGTGTTATTTTCTATTTTCATTATCTTTATCTTTATTTTCATATCAAATAAGTTTAGATCTAGAAATCATAGTCATGATAATACAAGGGGTGTGTTGTAGGATTTCCTGCAACTACACATTCAGAGCTTATCATATTCAGAATTCACACACCCACAATCTTTGATTACCATTGATTCCACGCATTTCTCAGCTTCCCTCCTACATATCAACCCATCATCTCTTGTGACCGAATTTACTCTGGAACGGTCATTGTCTTGATTTAGGCCGGAGTACTACAGATTGATCTCTCGAATCTAAAGCACCCCCTTTGCAGCGGTGCATCTGTGTGAGGTTTAACATTTCGCTCGGTTCGAGGAGTCTCCTCCGTACGGTCGTATCCTCAATTCCTTAAAAACCAACAAATCGTTTTTCCCCATCCACAGATTGGCGACCACAATGGGATACCATTCTCTCGGTTGCAATCTCACAATTTCACAAGATGGTTGATCTCAGGTCAGGTTCAGTTACGAATCCCAACACAAACCGTGCTAGCACTAGCAACAACAACAATCAGAATATCCCGAAGACAATTCCGACCTCCAACACTTATGGTGGTGACATTACTCCTCCTCACGCCGAAGGTCATCCACTGTCGGACGACACCCTGAAGAAGTTAGAGGAGATCCACCACCTACCATTGCTGATCTTATCAAAGCGCATGAGACTCTTGCAAAGAATCAGACTGACATGGCTGCTACACAGAAAGAGTTGTGTAATTATCTCAAAACTCTTACTGACAAGATGTTAGAGAAGACTCAAGAGAAGAGAAAGGAGAAGGAGAAATCCTCATACGACGATCATGAAGTAATTCCAATCCATACAGTAGAAGACGACGAAGTCCACAAAACTGCTGCAGACAACTCATCAGCGAAGGGATCATCGAATTTCATCACTCGCGAGGATATGGAGCACCTCTTGGAGAACCGTGGAAAAGACAAAGCATCGCATGTCCATCGTCATCAACCTCCTTATCCTGCCGCTACGCAGAGGATTCCACTCCCCAAAGGTTACGTTTCTCCAACCTTCACCTTATATGATGGAACTGGCAATGCTCGGGAACATGTCTCTCGTTTTCTCGAAGCCATGGGAGAACATGAACATAATCATGTCGTTCGTCTCAAGGAATTCTCAAAATCTCTGAAAGGCAGAGCATACACCTGGTATAAAAACATTGCGCCAGGGACTATCAACAATTGGGGAGAAATGGTTAACGCATTCTACAGGAAATACTTCTTCGTGTCAGAACAAGTCACCCTCTCCGACCTTGGAAGAATGTTTTAGAGGGTCAGTGAAAATCCCAATGATTATGTGAAAAGGTTCAGAGTCCAAGACCTGGATTGTCATGACCCAAGCGTCACGGAGCAACAACTGGTGGACTTGTGCATCAATGGCATGCTCCCGGTATACAGGGCCTTACTGGAGAACCTTCGATTCCAGACTTTCTCAGAGCTTCACGAAGCTGCGAAGAGGTCGGCAATCACTGCACCCACTCTTTTGGAAAGAGCAAAGTCTACAAAGACTGAGGATTCAAAAGACACTCGAGGAAGCAGACGTTTGATTAACAAGCAGTACAACTTGCAACCTTCAATAAATGTTGTCGCATAAGGGAGTAAGCGAAAAGCGGAACCACAGCACAAGCAGACTTCCTCCACCCCTTCAAAGGCACACAAGAAGGAGAATTCGAAAATCCCTCCTCAGCATACGGAAGATCTAGAAGCACCTGATTTTCCCTGTTCAATGGAAGAAGTTAATGAATTACTCGATGCCTGGATCCAAGATGGTGCAATCAAATTACCTTATGTCAAGAAGGAACCAATTGAAGAGGTCATGGAAAATCCTCGGTATTGCCGCTTCCATAGATACGTCATCCATCCCACAAGTGATTGCAAAATTTTGAAGCGCATATTCAAAGAAAAGGTCGAATCAGGAGAGCTCAACCTGGGGACTGAGAGAATGCACAAAACCCCCCTCCCAGTCAGAACTTTTACCATCTCTGAACCTCCTGTCAAGGAAGCGGTCCAATCTCTGATCGAACATGTCTGCGAGTTGTTGTATCTTTCGAAAGCTCAAAGGAAAGACATGTTTGCTGCACTGAACCACATCGTGTCCGGAAAACTCTGCTGATCCAAGAGACCACCACCGAACCTTCAGCTACCGACAAAGAAATGTATGACTGGGGACTGCTCACCACAGTGCACATTAAAGGAAATGAGTTCAAAAGGGCGTTCGTCGATGTTGGTACCGCTGTCAACATCATCCCTTTGAAAACTCTCTGAGCTGCCGGTATTACTCGACAGGAATCCACCCACTCTCCCATAGCAATCATGGACCACGAAGGAATCTCCAGAGACGCATACGACTTCATCACTCTCAAAGTTACGGAAAGATTGATTTGAACTGAGGCCAAGTTTTTCATAATCCGGGAAGACCCTGGATACGACATGGTCCTTGGAAGAACTTGGATTTATGTCGGAAGGATAACGATGCCTTCAACACATCCTATCATCGAAAAGGATTCCGACAAGGATTCCGAGTCGGAGGACGAAGCAGAGGACGCACCATCGTTTGAACATCTGGAATAAGTAAAAACTCTGATGGGATTTACGCAGGAACTTGGAGAAAATACGCACACCTTTGTCAGAAGGTTTCAAGCTCAGGCAAGTCTTATTCCTCCTCATGCTCCAATATTACCAATGTTCAAATACGCTACTATGGTCAAGGGACTTCTTCCCATGAACAATTTAGCAGTCATCAAAAGCTATGAGTGTGCAACTTCACCTCAGCAATATTACACTCAATGGTTAGGTTCAGAACTTATTCAAATCGGTCACTCCATCGAGAGGTTTATTGCTGAAGACCTGACTAAGCATGATCAACACTATGCTGGATACTCTCTTCCGCGCGAGTGTCCATATGTGCCACAATCGTGGAATTCCGTCCAACAGGGAATTCCGAATCAGCGGAATATATTCAAGGCACGATCGACCAAGCCTAACAAGTTTCACGAATGGGACCTGGTTCTCAAAGAAGTTCAGAGCGGTCTTCATCTACAAGGAACTCCAATTGGGAAGGACCATTCATGGTCTCTAAGTCCGTGGCCGGAGGATACTACAAATTGATGAACACACATGGCAGAACCCTACCAGTAATTCACGAAAATTGGCTCAAGGCGTTTATCTGAAATTATTGGACATTTAAGGTATTGGGCGTTCGAAGCATTCATGGCGTTTGGATTTAACATTTAGGATTTTTCTTTCATTTGTATTTCAATTCCTCCAAAACAGTTGCAATACTTGCAATCAGTATTTGAATTCAGCAATTTATCAAAATTCAGTTCATATTTCGTAAAATAAAATCTCTATCAAATCTACAAGAAAATCCTTAACCATCAGTCAATCCAAAACCATCTAAATATCAAACCCAAGTATAAACCTCACATCTCTCAGAAGTTCAGAAGTTCAAGAGATCAGCAAGAAAAGGCTTTCGCTCATCAGCATCCTTCAAGATTTGCAAAGCCGCCCTCTTCTTGTTCAACTCCTCGGTCAGCTTGGCAATCTTTTCCTCCTTCTCCTTCACAACATCATTGGTAAAGGGTATGTTCTTCTCACATGAATCCTTGATAACTTTTATTTGCTTATGAAGCCATTTCACGTTGAGGCCAAGTCTTTCTGAATTCTCCAAGTTAAACTCCCAATCAAAGAGTATATCTGGAGTCACGGTATTCCTGGGTCTCGTGTGCATATCACTCACGACACGCAAGATAACGCCTACTTGCATGGTTAAAGCATAAACACGCCCAGGGTTCCGGTCGACGATCATGTGGCCAAACTTCTTCCATATCGTCTCGTACAAGCGTGCATACCCAATGGGAACGCTGAATCCACCGACCAGTTCATGATACGGGAGTGAAGTGTTAAAGGAAGGATCGAAAGAAACCCCTGCAGTTGGATATTCATACACTATTATACGGTTCTCAGTCACTGGAGCGGCTTCCACGACCAAAGCGACAGTTCCTTCGGTATTCTCCGCTGATGTCTCGGTTTCTTCTATCATTGAGGCAACAACCATCTGGTTTTCCATAACATCAGAAGCAACCTTCTCATGGCCTCGAAGTGCAGGGATGTCTGTCTCTTCATCAATAACTTCGGAAGGGTTAGAGTTATCATCATTGGCTCCAGTATCCTCAACTTCGGTATTTAGCACCTAATACGAAGATTACATGAGGTTAGAGTCACGAAGCCAAAGGAGATTATGAAACACAGTATACCAGCAAGGAAATATCATCAAATTTCATCATACTACATTCAAGGCACGAGCAAATAACATGAAAGTCATGAAAACACGTTTTACGATGAGTCAGTCTGAAGAAACTGAACTCTGCCCTGTACTAAGAGATGAACTGGGAGAAATATACAAGAAATATGAGGATGGATAATATGCCATTCTCTTTGTATGGATGTCCTCTATGACATTTAAAAATTTCATGACAATCCGATGAACGAGCGAGTAGATGTGGCCAAAATATCAAGTAATGCGCAATCTGAAAAAGTTTTGGAAGTCTCATGGAAGTTTACTATTTCGCCTTTTTCAGGCTCTGAATGTGCTCAAAACTTAAAAATCTTCTTCTCTAAAGCTTGGAAATTTTCCGGGCTTGAATTTTCACATGCAGATCATCAAAATCCGACTCCGGACGAAGATTCTACAGCGTTTCTACTAAAACGCTGGGTTCTGAATTTTCTGACGACGAAATTCGACTAAGTTTTCATATATTCACATGGGTTATCATTCATTCATTCACAAGTCAGCACTTTTATACTTCTATGAAGAATATACAGGATATATACTTACTTGAGGAGTCTCCAAAGTGTCCAAGGGGTTGGAATTGTCCACATCAACGACAAGAGGAACATCACTTCCATCCGGCTCCGAATCTTGGGAATTACCTCCATTCCCATTCCCAGAGGATGATTGAGTTCCAGAATTCTCCATCTCCATGATGACATCCTCCTGTACACATCCTTTACAATCAATATTTTCATCTATGAAGTACCACATTTGAACATGTGAAGAAATACTTACAGTTTCTTCGTCACTCAAATCAGCGATTGCTTGTTCAGTAGCAGAAAATTGAAGATCTTCAAGACTTGATGGAGTAAAATTCTGCAACAAAATTAACAACATTGGCTTCATGATTCTAATGTTAATAGAAATGAAAGTCACGGTGAGAAATATTGGGAACTCACCAAAGAACGAACTGGGGACTTCACGGTATTAGGTAACAGCTTATAACTTTTGTTCCTTCCTTCTCCGCCGTGAACAACTTCTCCAATATCTGAAAAATCTGCATGGATTCGAGGTCTTATGCTACGACCGTCCTGTAAAGAATTCAATAACATGATCAGAATACAGTTACCATGGTTTCATAAAAGATATGTGGAGAATCTTACTTAAGAACATCCTGGAGATAATTTTCGTTTATCACCAGAAAGGTACTTCAGTCTTGGTCGACCAGAGATCATCTCAGCAGACGGAGGAATCTTCACTGGAGGCTGACTAACTGTCACGAATTCATGCAACCTCTCAAATTTTTGATGCCAAAATTCTATATAACCTGGGGTTACATATGCAAATCTATCAGAACCAGGAAACCAGTAACTACTCCCTTCCACGTGAGTGTGATCTAAACGAGACGCAAGCTGATCAACTGATGGTTTCCTTCTCCGGGTAGTTGAAACACATTAATCCATACCCATTTGTTGAGCCGCCCTATCAATGTTGTATTCTTCTACGGCCCACTCTCCACGCATAACGGATAATAAGTGACCAGGAGTACAGCTCAACATGAAGGATCTCTCACCATCATTCGGGTTCGCACCAGATTTTAGAGCCGTGCTCTCTCCAGTATTGAAAGTCGTTGGTTGAGAAACATAATCAGGAACCGACACCCACAGACGAAAGTCGAACTCCAATTCTTCATTCAACACATCAATGAGGCGTGCTTTAGACCGAGGCTGCTTTGTAGACCAATGCATGATTCGGGCATTATCTTTCTCGGCGAAGATGTGACGGGCATCAGTATTTGGTCCTTGCAGGATATTACGTGGGATAGGCGCATAATTCTTGAAGTGTTCCCACATCAAAGATTGAAGAAACATCGTGTTAACATAACACTCAATCTTCATGAAGCCATTCGACACGCTGGAATCTAACACCAAGGAGTCTAAGTTAGAATACAAGGAACCCAGGAATAAGCTACCTATTGGGAGTTTCTCACCTGGAGCCATCTTAATAGCAAAAGGGATTACGAATGGATTCAACAAATGTCCACTGTCTTCGAATATGTCTCTGGATAACCATAAGCATAAGAAAGCCGCAATAGGTAACATACCGGTGAGGGGACTATCAGAAACTTCATCTTTTGGCCACCAACGTGTCAACCAATAGGCATAACAACCTTTACTACCAGACGCCTTGTTCACTTCTTCCATCGCAGCTGCCAGAGTGTCAAAAACCACTTTTTCCTCATTCGAAAGACCTCCAGAGAAATTACCTGTAATCGGGAGATGCATCAAAGCATCCACATCTTCTAAGGTAACAGTGAATTCTCCCCATCTACATATGAAGGTATGAGTGGGAACACACCAACGAGCCAGCAAAGCCACGATACTTTTCACATCATGATTAATAGACAAGTCTCCAGAAGCTTGAATATCTCTCGTCACTTGCGCCTGGTTGAGCATAGCCCTGACATGAGGGAAACCCAACATATGCCTCGCCCATCCAGAAAACTTTTCCAAAGGGCGTCGAGAAAGCTTAAACTCTATGGTCGATGCAAGGAAAAGCCCTCGTTCGAGACAAAGTCGTATTACCATCTTCGGGGTCACCAATTTCTTCTGAGTCACAGTCCTAGGGTTGATCAGAAGACGATATACTGGGGACTTGAGATATGCTTCAGCTCCTTTTGGATCCTCCTCAAAGAATGCGTCGTCTATATTCAGAATATTCTTCACGCCAGTGGCATCCTCCTCTTCTTCACCAATGGAGGTCTCGTCCATGCGTGCATCATCCCTGGACATGTCATCATCAGAATGTGATTCGTCCCTTGAAGTATCGTTGGCTGAGGAATTGGTCATTTTGCTAAAACAACTGCAAAGTCCACATTACATTCTACTTCAGGATGCTGTCCAGACATGAATCAAGGAAATACGGCAAAAAATGGTAACTCTTAACTCTTACCTTTTGTACTCCCACTAACAATAGTGATAGTAACGGTAGAGTTAACACCTCAAAATCGCTCGTCTCCTCGAAAAACTGCAAAAACGAACGAAACTTTATTAATTTCGAAACTGATTTTCATAAAATAACGGACACAATTTTCATAATATGAACATTCACACAACTGACCTATGAAGTTCATAACAATACAATATTCTATCATAAATATATTGTCTATCTTTGAAGGTTCCTCAAAACCCACGTTTCTGATTTTTCAAAAAAAAAAATAGCAATTAATGCAACATTGCTTACATAAATTCTCAATAATTTTATCTAATGAAAACAAATTCATGCAACTAAAATATACCATCATATTTTACACAATATATGTCACGGCTGCATATATATAAAAAAATAATTATTTTTCCTTCGTAATCGTCGTTATTTGTCTTTAAAAAGAAGGTTTATTTCAAAAATATTGTGAAAGCTCACATCTCATACATATGATAGAGTTTTGTATTTACATGAAAGCTCATAAGCAAAATTTTATCACTGGACACAAGTTCATCATACATATTTTCCTTCGTGTCGTCGTTATTTGTCTTTAAAACGAAGGATTATTCCGATTTCATGAAAATTCACTTCTTTTATGATGAAACCTTGGTATACATGAAAGCTCATACACTAAGTTTTATCACTAGACCTAGGTTCATATTTAAAAAAAAATCTCTCTCGAAAATCAGGGATTATAGTTATTTTTCAAAACTAACGATCGAACGAACATACGTTTTCAAAAACGAGGGTTTTTCATAAAGCTCACACTAATATACACACATGTATATAACTTCATCATGGTCAAAGCATGAACAACTCATGAGGATCATAAACATCAACATCAAAAATAAAAAATAAAAATAAATAAATAAATACACGTACCTGGTCGGCCGAAATTTGGCCGGCGGCGGCGCTGGATCCCGGCGGTCTTCTCCTGTTGCTGGCACGTGAAGATGAAGAGGTGATGGAAGCTGGACGTGAAAAAAAAAGGGATTAATCCCTTTTATACAATTTCTATTTCCAAAACCTAATTTTCTAAGGATTTCCTTATTGGGTCCGGCCCGCGAATCCCAACCGACCATGGACTCGTCGTCCAAACCAGTGGATCAACACCAATTTATGCTCATCAAACGATGCTCCAATCATGACATTGAATCCTTCATCAAGTCGTGGTTTTCTCATGCTCTCTAAATCCGGTAACGTCTCAACTTACGACTAAGTTCAATTACTGGTATT
This sequence comes from Papaver somniferum, assembly GCF_003573695.1. Lineage (NCBI taxonomy): Eukaryota > Viridiplantae > Streptophyta > Magnoliopsida > Ranunculales > Papaveraceae > Papaver > Papaver somniferum. The sequence continues at coordinate 104,584,320 of NC_039362.1, read as the reverse complement.
ATTATTTATGGCCGGAAAATCACCATTTAATGCTGACTGAGGAACACAGCTTTCCTCAGTAAGCAGGGGACTTAATGTAGATGGTGGATTTTCGACAAGGGCTAAAATCGTAAACTCATAATTATACGAAGCTCTGATCCAGCAATCATACGTGAGTATCGAGACACGGGTCTCTCATCGAATTCTCAACGGAGAGTACTTTCTCTCAGAGTACATGTAGATATGTAGTCTCACGATTGGACAACGGCATATCTCATGAATACTGAATACTTTCAGCGAGTATTTCTATATAGTATCACGAGATGGACGGCTCCTAGACAGCTTGCTCTGCTAGTATAGAGCGATAACGTCTTCAGGAACAAACAACGAGTTTACCCTGACTATATAAAGGATATGACTTACCGACAAGCTCATATCGGGATAATTAATTCTCCTAGACAGCTTGCTCTGCTAGTATAGAGCCACAAAGTTAATTATTCCTAATTACAATTGCTCCTATTCCATGGTCGAATCCACGACTGGTCCCATGGAATTGCAATAACAATTGCTCCTATTCCATGGTCGAATCTGCGACTGGTCCCACGGAATGGCAATAAACAATTGTTCTGATTCTATGATCGAATCCACGGCTTGATCTCATAGAATAGAAATAACTATATTATCTCATTACTCCGATTTCATGATCGAATCCACAACTGGTCTCATAAATGGTAATAGATAAATCTTAATTACTCCGATTCTATGGTCAAATCTACGATCCCATGGAATGGTAATCCTCACTTTATTATTCTGAATTCGTAGTCGAATCCTCAGCTGATCCTATGAATTAATAATAAACATCTTATTACTCAGTTTTGTGAATTATTCTCCACTGAATTCCACAATTAGTAATAAATAATCAATAACCGGGCGTCTGAGCTACCTCTAAGTAAGCCCCGATTCAAATGGTGAAAGTGTATTCAACGACGATACACTAACAGTCACCGCACGAACGAGTATTTCAAAATACAACGAAACGATGAACCTATGCAAAATAGGGAAGAAAATAATAAATAATTAAAAATATTGACCAAGGTGCTGGGAACACGGACACACGACCTACAGACCGTGCCGTGGTCAGTTCCATGCCAGTTTTATATTTTTAATACATTTTATTATTTTCCATGATTTGATGAAAATTCTCTCATCTGATCAAATCTCCTTCGTCTCGAGGAAGCTCCTCGGTTTCATGGTACTTCCATAAATCCATAACAAATAATATAAAATTAAGGAAAGGAGTGTGGGGCGTGACCATTGGCCAACCGGCCATGCCTTGGTCCCAGCCGGCCCCACACCCCACGGTTCCTTGTTATTTTATTATTATTATTATTATTATTATTATTATTATTATGAAACGTGCCTCTGAGGGCTTTTATTGAAAATAGGAAAAATAGTAATATTACATGGAAGGTGTTGGTAACCTAGCTACAATCTGAGAACCAACACAAATCATGAAAAAACTCCTTGATTTCATGGTATTTTTTGCACAAATCATCATATAATAATATAATAAAATAAAATTATGAAAACTTGTGGGACCGGGCCACTAGCTGGCCGGCCATGGCCTAGCCGGTCCCACACGCCCTTTGCTTTATTGTTTTATTATTATTTATCCTATTTTTCCTTGAATTCATCAAATTCCTTGATTTTATGGTATTTCTCTCAACTTAGGAAAAATTCCCTCAAATCATCAAAAATACCTAAAAATATTAAAAAATTATGAAAAACTCGTGAGACCAGTCCATAGCCGGCCGGCCATGCCTCCATGGTCCCACACTCCCGTGTTTTTATTATTTTAATATTTTGCTTCCATGAACTCATGAAAACTCCTTCAATTCATGGAAACTCCCTAAATTCATCAAATTTCTCAAAATTCATGAATTTTTCATAAAATCATCAAAATATTATAAAAGTAAGGAAAAGGCACCACGGGACCGTGGTCACGACCGGACGACCATGCCTTGATCACGGCGGTCCCACGCCTCCTCATTCATTATTTTATAATTATTTTTCATCATCTCATGATGTTTTCCTCAGTTTCGTCGAAACCCTAATTTTGGCATATTTTCTCGATGGATGCTCAATTGCACACCAGAAAATATCAAAATTCTCAGGACTGAGACGCAGACGCCTTGGGGACACGAGCACGCTATCTTGACCAACCAAGATTGGCTCTTTGGCTCACGGAAGCCGGTCCCATCAATTTTCACAGTTTTGACCTAATTTGCACAATTGCTCGTATTAGGTCCAAAACTCTTCCAAACACTTTGGATTTTCATGAAGTGATCGTCATGTGGTCACGTGACAACCCAGGGACGTTTTCATGACTCCATGGTCGGTCCCTCGCCTCGTCATAATTAATTAGGTTTTCTCACCTAAGGCTCAGACGAGCATTTTTGAATAAATGATTAAGCCAGCATTTAATCATTCTTCTACCAACAAATCGTCAACTCTTCAGGAGTTCTTCGTATTTGCTCATGTGAACATATGGACACTACATGGTTGATCCACGGTCCCATATAGTCGCTCCCTCCTTCATCCTATGGTTAAACTTCTGACGAACCATGAATTGATCATCAATTGATCAAATTAGGGTTTCTGAATCCAAAGATCATCATTCCATATTCCAACCTTAATAATTTTACGACGGCCTCGTGGTAATTAATTTTATTAATTATGCTCAGTTCAACGACCAGTATTCTAATTAATATTTTTGGTGCGCTGCCAATAATCCATCAGATGAGTAACACATGCTCAGACGATCAAATATTCAACAATTCATCACATTAGCAACACTTGCTCAGATGATAAATATTTTCTCAAACCAAGGAATATTGGTTCAACAATCAATATTCAACGATCCATCGAATGAGCAATACTTGCTCACTTCATCGTAAGAATTATACCTCTGTCTCATGACATGTTCAATTCATGAGTTTCAGAACAACATGTTTGACACTCAGCAACTACATGGACTCATCGTCCCATCAAACCACGAAGTCATCAATTGACTAACAAACCACGAGACGTCAATCGTGTCACTTGGGGGGATATCACTTAGGGTTTTGGTCTGGCGGTCTATGGCACGTGTGTTCAAACACACGATGGAATGTGAGGAAGTCTTGCAATCAGTTGAAGGAATTCACGAGGTAGTGGGTGGAAAATCGACCAAGTATCCAAACGTTGAGCAACTGGTTTCAAACACGATCTCCACTTCCCCACTCCTTGATTCCATCAACTGTCACACTTCATGGAGTCATGCTGTCTAGAATTCCAGCAATATAAATAAGTCTCTGAATCATGATTGAATCATCAGCATCAATACTATCATCAATCTCACGTCTCATCGACAACACGAGATCATAAACTCATCAATTGAGTAGCTACTCTCAATTGAGCAATTTCAATCATTCAGAGCTTATCATATTCAGAATTCACATACCGACAATCTTTGATTACCATTGATTCCACGCATTTCTCAGCTTTCCTCCTACAGATCAACCCATCCTTTCTTGTGACCGAATTTACTCTGAAACAGTCATTGTCTTGATTTAGGCCGGAGTACTACAGATTGATCTCTCGAATCTAAAGCACCCCCTTTGCAGCGGTGCATCTGTGTGAGGTTTAACATTTCGCTCGGTTCGAGGAGTCTCCTCTGTACGGTCGTCTCCTTAATTTTTTAAAAACCAGCAAATCGTTTTTCCCCATCCACAAGTTTAAAATATGTTCGACGTACACCTATTAATCATTGGTTATCTTTCTTCTATGACCATTGAATTATTGATAAGAATTTTGACCAATACCCTCTAGGTACATTTGTACATCTTCTCTTATACAATTTAGCTTCTTAATTAATAAAATACCGTCTAAATAAATAAATAACCCCACTAAAAGAATATTTTTTATTGGTCCCGAAGGCATTCATTTATCGAGGTTAGACTGTACAACCCATGAATATGCGAGTATACCATGCACCAAGTCCTATGTCTGCTTGGACTTATTTTTGCGAGTTTTTCTTTAGGAAACAATTTCCAAAATTAATTTCTTTAAGTGTGTTCTTGTAAAACAATACATGTTACAACCCATGAGTATGCGCCTATACCATGCACCAAGTCCATGTCTACTTGGATTTATTTTTGCGAGTTTTTCTTTAGGAAACAATTTCCAAAATTAATTTCTCTAAGTGTTTTATTTAGTAGGAATTACCATTAGGTACTAATCTAGTGGGCCGTTTTAATGGCTGGTCCGTTCATTTAGCCCAGTTTAACTGGAGGTCCAAAATTAGTATTTTGGACCAAATTTTTTATTACATGGTCCAGACACGTGCGGATTTCATAGAGCGTGTTTTTTAAACACCGACACTGCCCTATATATGTACAAATACCCTATTTTATATCGTTACTTTCATTTTCTTTTCCTACAGCTCGAGCTCTAGAAATGAAGATCTGAAGAAAATCTATATGAAAATAATTTTATTAGTAAAGAAAGTATCAACATTGAGTATTATCGAAAGATTTATCAACAAAATCAACAAACAAGATAAGTTTCATTTCTTATTAATCTTCTAATTTGGTTGTAATTTTCAAAAGCCTAATAACTTGAGATTCACTTCGATTATTGACTAGATTCGCAATCAGTTCTAGATCTGTAATCAACTTTTCATTCTCAATGATTTGAGGTAAAGATTTGAAAGAAAAAATGATGAAACTTTTTCTAGGGTTCGTGACTGATTATCGATTAATATACCAATCTTAATCCCGTTCGAAATTGTAATTTCATATTTGTAGTCAGAGAGCCTAGATTTATGTTAACCATCAATTTCTTGTCGAACACTAACTAGTTTGAATTTTCTGACCTAATCACATTATTTTGGTTTTGAGTTCTAGTATGATCTAATAATGCATATAAGCTGCACTTAGATAAGATAAGTTTAGCATGCTATATTTTTTGTTTTATTTTTGATTGATTGAATTGGATCTATTATTATTATTATTATTATTATTATTTTGTTTTGTCATAATGTTTATTTAGTTTTTTTTTTTCATTTTTTTGAGCAATGCTTAGTAATGTTTTCATTCAATTTTACTTATATCTAAGACTACACAAATTCTATACTGTTCAATATAAGTTTAGTTATGCGATAAAATTGCCTGGTTTTTGTTCATTTTTGTGTATTATCTAACAGTGCATACACACTATATTGTTCAGTCTCAGTTCAACAATGTATTCTTTCATTTTTTTCTCTATAATTGATCAGTGCATATACACTATATTGTTCAATATAAGCTCAGTAATGCGACGAAATCGCTATGTATGTTGATTTAATATGAGTCCTCATTGTATTTTTATTCATCTTGTGTATATATGATTTAACATTGCATATATAATATATTGTTTAATATGAGATTTTGGCATTGCGACCTAATTACTATATTTGTTTATTTGATATGTGTTCTTAATTTTTGTTCATTTTTGTGTATATGTTCCAATAGTGTATACATACTATACTGTTCATTTTTCTTGTTTACAACAGTCTGGTAATTGAATGTAATGTGAAGGTTTGTTGTGGTGATAATGGAAGTGGTTTTATTTCGATACGACATCTTTGAAGTTCTGGTATTTTTTTACCTATTTCATTAATGCCTTCATCTCGGACTAATGTTCAAATTACTTTTTGTTGAACTTGACCGGGCTTGATTATCTTGTTACAACTGAACCAGAGATAAGAGTAGGTTTTGTTGTCTTAATTACCAGGAGTACGTACCCTGTTTCCTTCCATATTTTCTTGTCGTGAGCAAATTTGTGGTATTAGTCAATTGCAACATTAGGATGTAAGGTGGACAAATAACAATATGTTGTGTGTTTTGTTTGCTTTTAATCATCTTTGTAATAGGGTTTTTGTAATAAATCTACTTTGTTTTTAGACAGTATAGTGCAACTGTACTCGAACTGTCAAAAGTATAACTGACTGCACTCAATTTTTTACTCAATGCAGGGAAACTGCACTCGAAGTGCGGCGAAACTCTATTCAGTTTCTAAGTAGTGCAGTAGTTTGATTTTTTGTTTTGAACTACATTCATTGTGTCTCACTTGTATAAGAACTACCTGATTTCATGGAGGAACGACTAAGATTTTGGTCTGACCTGATACTGAATTGAAACTTGCTAAAGATTCTGGAATCAATGTTTTTCAGATGGGAATAGATTGGTCAATGATCATGGAGCCAGTAGATGAACTCAAATAAGCGGTATGCTTGATATTTACTAATGTAAATTACATTTATTTTTTATTTGTTATTGCGCCTGGTGTCGGTATCATTGAAATTTGTCTTAATGTGTAACCTGTCTGCGTTAATGGGTGGCTAAACTGAGTACAGTCTTTCTATACATATTACTATACATCATCTCTGTTTGACTACCTATTTTTGTTTCATTTACAGTTCATGACGTGGTCACAACATATTAATTATTGTTCATGACGTGGTCAGAACAATACAAAAAACCTGTACTCATATGTCTAAGCAATGCAATCAAATTTTGAGAGTATATACATTGATTACAAATAAAATTAGTATTGTTCGTCGTATTACTTGTGTTCTTATACATCTATATATAAAATAAATAACATTTTTCATTTTATTTACCAGCAACCACAATCAAAATATACACCACAACCATAAAAAACTTAGAAAGCTTTATTAGATTTTATCCACTGTCAGACCAGGATTAAAACAAAAAATTAAAAAAAAAATACATAAGAAGATAAAAAAATTTAAAACATAAAGCTAGATCTTCCACTTCAGCGCCACCAACATGTGTGACCTAAGTTTGAATCTGAAAAATTTTGGTGAAACTTTTGCCCTACTACCTCTATTAAAGCAGTGCAGTACTTCCAAAATAACATAACAGAATAACTCTAAACTCCCGGATCCATAATCCATAAGAACTTACATGAATACAAGAGTAATGGAAATGTCTTCTACAGAGATACGACTGCCACGCGTAAAAACAGACCAAAGTCAAATGAAAAATTCAAAAAAAAAAGTAAAGAACAAACCAAGTGAGAGTACATAAATTCAGTATGACACACCATAAGTGCATGGTATCTAAAGTTAGATAAGAATATGATAACATTTTTGCATTCTAATATCTAGAATTCACTACAGTATAGTCAATTTACACTTCTAAAATATCACAACACTACAAAATAGGCAATATAGTATAAAATGTTTAGAATTTACAATAGTATAAGCAATGTGCACTGCCAAAATAGCATACAAGTATAAAACGAAACTAAACGTATTCTAATTTGGAGAAATCCATATATACTGCCAAATTATCCCATAATATGGGTAAAATGTAATGAATTACAAAAAAATAACAATGAATAATAACATTATAGTGGATCTGCACTATAAAGTTTCAGTGAGCATATGAAAAATGCAAGAGAAACGGCTACTCCAGTAATAACAGATTGCACAATCTGCTCATGAGAGGTTGCATCCTAGGTGAGCGCCAACACCATCCATATAACTTATACACAGTCTTGACATAAACATAAACACGGTGTAATGAATATGTACTTTCATAATAGTATCATAAACCTATTAATGTCTTGAAGGCTGGTATATTGAATCTGCATTAAACAAAATAGCGAAACATGATGGAGAAAATATGTTTTTTAGCAGTATATATGTTATGCAGTGATGGAATATGGTGTCTAAGACAAAATAACCTAGATTTTTTTTAGTATAGTGAATCTGCGAGGAACTAACATTACATGTTACAAAAAATCAAATTACAGAATAAACATATCTATTTTAGCAGTATATATGTTCTGCACTAGCAGTTTGTGGTGTTTAGGTATGAGAGAACCTAATTTTTTTATTTTTTTTTTTAATATTGAAAAGACGAGGGTACCCAAATACACCACAATCTTTTTGTTTCAACCTATAAGTCCTCTTACCAAGTGTGGTCGTCTATGGACTAAGTCGAGACAATACAACAACTTCGGTATTTACACTTTGTGTGATTGTCTATGGATACGAGGTCGAGACAATACCACAAACAAAGTGTGATACTTGATAATAGGTTCGGACTTAACCAAACTCTATAGGATCACTATCAAATTTACCGCAGTTAATGTAAAGTGCAATTTACTTTAATTATAGTAAAACAATTATAATGTGGAAAGATAAAGTAAATGGCACAACAAAATTTTGTTAACGAGGAAACTGCAAATGCATAAAAACCTCGGGACCTAGTCCAGAATTGAATACTTTCAGAATTAAGCTGCTATAAAAAAATCTAAACCAATTTCGTATAGTTGAGACCAAACAACTACCCCTAGTTCACTTAGTTTCCTCAGTATCCCCGCGCTTCCGACTTCGAAGGTCACGCACTGGTACAATTTCTTTGGATCGTATTCCAAACAACAAAGGAACTACGAATCTATTTGGTAAAAGCTCTATTGATTCTTTAAGATAAAGATATCTTACGTCATACGCAAAGGCTCTTCCGTTTAATCTAATAAACTCCTTTGCCTGGTTAGACCAATCTATCCAACAACTACAAAAGTAGTTAAGTTTAGATTCGCAATCAATCAGTATAGATCTCAAAGAGAAACTATAAAGGGATGATGATCTCACGCAACTAATCAACGAATAAATCCGATTCTAGTTGGATCCCGGCCGATCAAGGTTTGTGCACACAATAAGATATGAGAACTAATAAGAAATCTTCTTCGTCTTCAAATCTTTTTTGTCTTCAATGACCTGCACAACACCACTTGAATCTCTTGTGATCAATCACACATAGAACGGAGTCTGTTGGCAATGGATTATCACAAGTCTTTAGATCTACAAACAGTTCTAAAGATCTCGTCGAATAAACAAACTAGGTGTAATCAAAGTTTCAACAACCGTTAGTCAATTAAATCAATCGAAAACCAATAACACTGCAAGTCGTGCATATTGAAAACAAAACTGCGAAGCATGTTTGCACTCTAGATAGACATAGTATTAAGGAATACAATACGAGGTTTATTTCTTAACCATTAAACTTTGTAGATAAGACATCGACATAATCGTTTAAATGCTATCGTGATTATGTATGGGTATGAGGTGAGGATTTCATCCTAGGAAATAATGTTTTACATGTGTTTTAAGGAAGTAAGTTCATAAACTTGTTTATGAATCGAAAAGGAAATCGCCAGGTGATGTGGTTTTTATGTTGTTTGTAAAGTGGTAGTAAAGAGTCGTTAAACTCAGACTTGTAAAGACTCGATTTTAGACTTAATCTAATAAATATATACAAAAGATGGTAACAAGATTGCGAGAGACTGAGACTCAGGACTCCACCAATTCTTATATTCATGTGGTTCAACTATTAATCTGGACAATTATAGCTTATAAGATAACAAATATTGACTCTTTCTTTACCAAACATAAATTTTATAAAGTATTAGATGTAAATCATAAGCATGATGCATCAAAAGTTCTTAGACTAAGCATACACCATCAGACAAAATCACAAATAATCAAGAAAAATCATAAATCAATTTAAAATAGTGCAAAAGTCATAAAAGAATTAAATAGAATTACCACATGCGTAAAGAATGACTTCCTCCGTTGTCTCAGTGTTGGGTTTAGCTCCTCATGCTCCAAACACACTCAAAATATTGATTCATGGCTCAAAAAGGTGTTTTATTGAAGAGAAAGTATAAAACAGTGTGATTGTAACAGATAAAATTGCTACAGATCCACTGTTACAAAGAAACCTAAACAGAACTGTTACGAACTCGATATAATTGTTGGGAAATTGTTACAGAAGATATTGCGTTCAAAGGAAAAGGCAACAGTTTCTGCGACTTTCTTTTTCTGCGGTTTGCACTCTTCTTCTTCTTCTTCCCTGGAACAGAAGCAAGCTTCTCTGCAGCTTCACCTGCAGCTACCCAATCACCTCCGTTCGGTCCCCCAACTCCCGATTACCGTTTGTAGTTCGAAAACAATCTATTTAAACACTACAGGACCATATCTTTGTGAATAAATCTTCGCCATTTCTTTCTTGCCAAGCACGGGATTTCTTTCCCTCTTTATCTCTTCTACGCGTCTTCAGTCCTGACTTATTTCCTACTCTTTCCAACTTGGATAGAGTTAAATATAGCAGAGAATCTTCCTTTCATGCAACTGCCAAATCCATCAAGCAATTCTCAGTAACATTCTCCACCCCTGTTTACTGAGATTCCGAGTATACCTCCGTTTTTTTTCAACTTTGCAGCACGTACCAACCCTGTTCTGATGTAACAGATCATAACCCATCCACATCCAATAGAAAGTCCACGAAAATATGGTCTCAATTCTTCCCATAAAATCACCCAGAAACCCAATAATAGTATCCTCTTCCTGTTTCTTCAAAACTCGATTAGCTAGCCCAAGTTTGTTTATTTAAAGGCCTATACCAGCCCTGTTTTGTCCGTTAAAGCCTAGCCCAATAGAATACAGCAATTGAATCTCTCCAAAATCGTTTAGAAATCAAATCCTAAATTCTGTACGTGAAGAACACATTTTCCCGCCCTTTTCTTCATTTGAATTTGAGAAGATGAAGATGCCCCCTAACCGTTTGTGGGGTGTGAATAGCAGTTACCCTGGGGTTACCCCTTATCAATTGGGTGCCCCTTGTCCATTTGAAGGGGGTAAATAACACATGTCCTGGGGTGTCTCCAACATACTTCTAGGGTCCCTTCAGTAATTCCTTCCGGGGGTGCAATTACCACTTTTCAAGTTAATTTCGCCGCAAAAGTTCATTTCTCCAAAAATACCTACAAACACATAAATAGCCAAATAAATACAAAATCGAGCACTAGCAATACATGTAATTGAGATCAAAATAGACACATAAATGTGTCTATCAAATACCCCCAAACTTATTATTTGCTAGTCCACGAGCAAATCAAATCTAGAAAATAAAATCCTAATTCATTGTCGCAGGCATCGTCGGTTGCATTTAGCGTATGCAACAAGCCTTTAAACCCCTAGGTGACCCTAGTGGTCGAGTTATAGTCTCGGGAGGTATTACAAGAGATGTACCCACAAAACCTTTTCTACAGACCCTAACTATCTACGCAGAATCTTGGAAGGCACTAAAAAATCTCCTTGGTTGGCATACTTATTGACTACAGGAGGAAGTACCCTGATGCGAAATTCCAATTGCTGTACACGAGTTTGCACTCAAGCATACTAAAATTCATATATAAGTAACAAAGCTCTACTAAGATAGTTTCTGGACATCATAACCGGAGTCAACCAATCACATGGATAGATTAAGAAGATGGATATAGAGAAAAACGTAGATGGTTTTGATGTTGACTAAGGTGAACGGTGTTTCCCATATCTGTCTGAAGGCCACTTCCAAAACGAACCTATCCTAATGGAATGAGATACTGGTCTGGACTAATATCAACACACTGGCATATACAAGGGAACCAGTGGTCGATAACCCTAACTCTAGGTCAACTCAGCTGCCATATACAAGGGTACTAGTGGTTGACTTTATTGAATTTATTCCGGTTGGTCTGGTGGTCTGGTCTCATTTTTTTTTTTTTTTCATTTTTCTCAATTTTTTTCGGTATCTCAATCACTCTATTTCACCCTAGCAGTGGTAACAACGTGATTCGTGAGCCCCATCTAATCACTTAGAGACACATATAAAAAAGAAAACAAAATAAAAACAGAAGTGAAAAGGATTCAACGAGATATGACGAAACTACCATGTTTTTTTTTCTAACACCTGAGCTCTCTGTTTTATGAATAGACTCTTTAGATGTTTCCATCTAATCAGATTGGTCCCTCAACTCCTACAACCAAGATGCTTCCATCCACTTAGATTGGTTAGTGCCATCCTTAATAAGCATAAATTTCTAGGCTCTGGAGTTTATTAATGCAACTAAAAAGTTTCTCCCATACCCCCAAACTTAAATCTAACATTGTCCTCAATGTTCTAAAGATAAAATTAAAAGCATGAACAAGGAGAAACTGTTACCATTTGAATCAAAAGAGTTAAGGAAAGATATTACCGTGTTGCATGAGCATTGGGTTACCTCCCAACAAGTGCTAAGTTTAATGTCTTCAGCCAGACCAAGAAAGGATTAGTCACCTCATAAAATCATAAAGCAATAGCCGAAACATTTGTGGGTCAGCAAAACCAAATAAAGCAATCACAAGTAAAAGGACTCTGCAACCTTCCAAGAGAATAAACAAATAAAGCACACCCTTGTTTAGTTTCCTGTTTAAGACAACTACATCTAGCTGTGGTTCAGGTTCAGTTTCTATAACTGGGTCCAAATAAAATATTTTCATGGGTTGCATTTCCTCGTAGCTAAGGTCCGATTCAGGTTCTAAGGTCTGGAAAAACTTAAGTAAAAACTTAAAAGCACATAACAATAACCTAAATAACTGCGGATCCTTAAAGTCAATCAGGTTTGACTCACACAATTGACCATGATGAAAGTGGTGGTCAATTTTAGGCAAATGTGTCGATTCTAATCTTCTAAAGTACTTAGGTTTAGTCTCAAAACTAAATAATTGACACATCTGAAACTTATATATTCCCCCAATTGGTTGAAAAATATTTGGTGGGTAAACAAAATGAATCTGGGTATCATAGCCTGGGTAAACCACATCAACCAGAGGATGGGTTTCTAACAACTGAACTTCCTTATGGACATCACTAGGTTCAGGAGAACATGTATGAAGATAATCTGGCACAATGGTTGAGGCACATATATCAAGTCCCAAGTGAGGGATCTCTGTAAGAGATAAAGGTAATGCACATGGAGAATGATAATCACCCCCAAACTTAGAGGTTTTAGTGTCTCTAGATAGACTAGTCACAATCTCCCTAATTTCAAGGTCATCAGATTCCTGAAAATGGTCAATTGATTCTTCTAAGTTATAATCGGGAAGTGCATCCTCACTCATCATATTTTAAAGCTCTACGAGTTCATCTTCTTTGTCTAAGACTAATGTTTCTAAATCGCTAGACTCTAAAACAATATTCTCAGAATAAACTCGTTCCTCAAAACTATCATCGGCTTCGTAAAAAGGAAATTCTACATCGTCTAAAACGGTGGTATCTCTAGTCAAATCCTCGTCCTTTTGAATATGTGAATAATTATTAAAATTATTTGGATTTGAAATAGAAATAATATTATCATTGTAAAGCTCAATTGGAGTAACAAATTCCTGATCACTATGCCTATATGTGTCTGATTCTTCATCAACACTATCCTCATAATCATCATCATCATAATAACATGAAAATGGTCGAACCTCATCTAAAAAATTAGTGTTACCAATTCTTACCACGTCCTCTTGATTAGGAAAATAATTATCCTCATTTTCAAGGGTACTCTTGGAAACACTATGTTGGAAATTAAGATTGGTCCTCTAACAAAAGATATTGAGTCAACTCACATGACTTCCTGATTGAATCTAGGAAAGAAATTTCACTCGTTGCATTGCATTCGTCCATAACTAAGTTATTAATTTCTGCTAACTTACGTGTCGACTCAGCTAACTTACGTGTTGACTCTAGTAGAGAGGAATTTTGCTCGTATGACCGGCTGGCGTGTGGATAGTAATTGGGCTCACCATGGTATGGACCATAACCTTCAAAAGTTTGATGTTCCCAACCATTATTCATACTATGGTCAAAGTAATGTCCATTTTAAAAATCAGTTGGATATTCGTTGTATTGGCAATTGTAATACCAGTTCGACATGATATTGTGCACGTGCAAATGCTTCACTAAAATGGGTAAGCTCGGGTTACCTACAACAAAATATACCCAAATGTACGAGGCTGAGATTTTTGGACTTTCAGCTGGTAACTCCCATAAGGCCCAAGGCACGAGTTCAGCTTACTAATCCACGAGTTTTCCTAAATTCGGTAGTCTGACGATGCAATTGGTGTTTGCACGTGTGTCAACAAAAGAAAACCCACTGACAGGGGATTCGTGGGTGGATAGAGTCTTACCTCCCGTACCAGACGGGCGATGAACCGTTGAAGTCGACTCAGGCCACCGACTCCGATGTCAGTGTACGAACCCGAGGGGACGAGACAGTATCGTAACTGTCGTCCTTCCCTGCAAACAGTTTTATTTAACTTTTTAACCCTTCCTTAGGGTTTTAAAAATAATGTCCAAGTCCAAAAAGTGTCCAAAAATATAAAGAAAAAAAATTATTTACAATTTCTACAAATAAAAAGCTAATGAAATCTAAATATATACAAAATGTTCTTCACTCCTTTTGGACTCCTCTTTTCTTTTTTTCTTTGGCGATGCTTTCTTTTTATAGCACTTTTTCTTTCCTTGTAGCTTCGCTCCAAATCTGAAAAGAATCGAAAAATACCAAAGGCGTAAAAGAGAACAAAAATAATAAAAATAAAACTAAAAAAAATAAAAATAAACCTAAAACAAATCTAAATACAAGTCTGCGTCGGCGGCGCCAAAAATTGATGTGGTTTTTATGTTGTTTGTAAAGTGGTAGTAAAGAGTCGTTCAACTCAGACTCGTAAATACTCGATTTTAGACTTAATCTAATAAATATATACAAAAGATGGCAACAAGATTACGAGAGACTGAGACTCAGGACTCCACCAATTCTTATATTCATGTGGTTCAACTATTAATTCTGGACAATTATAGCTTATAAGATAATAAATATTGACTCTTTCTTTACCAAAAATAAATTTTATAAAGTATTAGATGTAAATCATAAGCATGATGCATCAAAAGTTCTTAGACTAAGCATACACCATCAGACAAAATCACAAATAATCAAGAAAAATCATAAATCAATTTAAAATAGTGCAAAAGTCATAAAAGAATTAAATAGAATTATCACATGCGTAAAGAATGACTTCCTCCGTTGTCTCAGTGTTGGGTTTATCTCCTCATGCTCCAAACACACTCAAAATATTGATTCATGGCTCAAAAAGGTGTTTTATTGAAGAGAAAGTATAAAACAGTGTGATTGTAACAGATATAATTATTACAGATCCACTGTTACAAAGAAACCTAAACAGAACTGTTACGAACTCGATGTAATTGTGGGGAAATTGTTACAAAAGATATTGCATTCAAAGGAAAACGCAACAGTTTATGCGACTTTCTTCTTCTTCTTCTTCTTCTTCTTCCCTGGAACAGCAGCAAGCTTCTCTGCAACTTCACCTGCAGCTACCCAATCACCTCCGTTCGGTCCCCCAACTCCCGATTACCCTCTCTAGTTCGAAAACAATCTATTTAAACACTACATGACCATATCTTTGTGAATAAATCTTCGCCGTTTCTTTCTTGCCAAGCACGGGATTTCTTTCCCTCTTTATCTCTTCTACGCGTCTTCAGTCCTGACTTATTTCCTACTCTTTCCAACTTGGATAAAGTTAAATATAGCAGAGAATCTTACTTTCACGCAACTTCCAAATCCATCAAACAATTCTCGGTAACATTCTCCACCCCTGATTTACTGAGATTCCGAGTATACCTTCGTTATTTTCAATTTTGCAGCACGTACCAACCCTGTTCTGATGTAACATATCATAACCCATCTACATCCAATAGAAAGTCCACGAAAATATGGTCTCAATTCTTTCCAGAAAGTCCTCTTCCTGTTTCTTCAAAACTCGATTCTAGGAATTACTAGTTAATCCACTATAGGAAGAACCGGTTACTGTGTAGTCCATCATCAGAAAACAATTACTCGCTGGTCCAAAAACATGCTTTTGGACCAGATTTTTTATTCTCTCGTCCAACATACGTGCAAGGTGTTTTATGTGTATTTCATAAATGTCGTAATTGTCCCTCCGTCCAATCAATACCTAACATAAAAACACGTCAAGCATATTATTTTTATTTTTCAGATCTGAATCGATTAAGAAGAAGAAGACCGAGAGCATATTCATGAAGAAGAAGAACAAAGAAGAAGAAGATATAATTCAATTGAAGAAGAAGAACAACAAAGAAGAACAAGATATCATTCCATTAATAGATCAGCGAAGAAAAAAAATAAAGAGATATGGATTTAATCAATATTGGGATTCTTAACTTTTTAATCTATTTCCTCGTCTGGATCTATTATTCAACATTGAAAACGAAGGTAGTCCATTCAAAACGATATGATTTAGTTTATTAAAGTGAAGATTAATACTCCTTTCGTCTCCGGTTAGTTTTGATTTCAATTTTTTGTTAACTTTATCTTTGATCAAATTGTTTTGGGTTTTAGGTTCGTATAAAAAAGATTGGGAGATTTTGTACGATCCTACAATAACCCAATTGTTTTTCTTTTTTTGTACATATTTTCATTCAGAACATATTGAATCATCAACATTTTCCTTTTATACATATTTTCTTTCAGTACATATCAACATGTATTGTTGGATCATCTACTCTTTTTTCTTTTGTACTTTTTTTTTCTTCTGTACATATTTTCCTTGAGTAAATATTAATATGTATTGTTGTATCAATATGTACTATTGAATCATATACTTTTCCATTGATACACGTTTTTGTTCAGTACATATCAATATGTATTATTGGATATGTATTGTTGGATCATCCACTCTTTTTCTTTGGGTACGTATTTTTCTTTAGTACATATCAATATGTAGTGTTGGATCATCTACTCTTTTTTTCTTTTGTGCTCTTTTCCCCTTAGTACATGGTTTCCATGAGTACATATCAACATGTACTATTAGATCAATATGTACTGTTGAATCATACTTTTTCCTTCAATACATATTTTCCTTCGGTACATATCAATATGTATTGTTGATCAATATGTACAATTGGATCTTCTACTCTTTATTTTTCTTTGTACTCTCTTCTTATACTGTGGTATTTGTGTATTCTCTGTATTCTTCGATCTTGTTTTTACCAGGATTCACCAAATGTAAATTTCTCCATGGTTTTAGTAAAATAGGGTTTTCTTCAATCTTTTTTCAATATGTATTATTGATCAATATGTACAGTTTGATGAGTTTGTTTGATTTTTTTGTTTGTCTGTTTGATGATTTCCTTTTTAACATTTCAGTTTGTTTGGTTGGTTTGAAAATTTGATTTTTCATTTTGATTATTTTTGCTCTAAACCTAATCATATTTTAGTTTATTTTTGCTGTTTTGATTTTGCAGTTTTCATTACTGTTGATCGAGAAGAAAGAACGAAGAAGTTGTAGAGAAGAATAAAGAAGGAAGTAGTGGGAGGAAACGGTTAAAGCGTGAGTGAGGATAGCCTGGTAACTTTACATATGTTTAAACCTTTTTGTACTAAAGGATAAATGTTTAATCCCGCTGGACTAGCCACTAACCCGGGTCGGGTTTAGTGGACTAAACAGGAAATCCCTCAACTCGATTAGCTAGCCCAAGTTTGTTTATTTAAAGGCCTATACCAGCCCTTTTTTGTCCGTTAAAGCCTAGCCCAATAGAATACAATAATTGAATCTCTCCAAAATCGTTTAGAAATCAAACCCTAAATTCTGTACGTGAAGAACACATTTTCCCGCCCTTTTATGCATTTGAATTTGAGAAGATGAAGATGCCCCCTAACCGTCTGTGGGGTGTGAATAGCAGTTACCCTGGGATTACCCCTTATCAACTGGGTGCCCCTTATCCATTTGAAGGGGGTGAATAACATATGTCCTGGGGTGTCTCTAACATACTTCTAGGGTCCCTTCAGTAATCCCTTCCGGGGGTGCAAATACCACTTTTCAAGCCAATTTCGCCGCAAAAGTTCATTTCTCCAAAAACACCTACAAACACATAAATAGCCAAATAAATACAAAATCGAGCACTAGAAATACATGTAATTGAGATCAATATAGACACATAAACGTGTCTATCACCAGGCGTTATTGGGATTGTTATTCATTGCATATATTGTGAACATCCAATATGTGTGATTTAGTATAACCGCTCACGACTTGTTTATGTTCTTGGTAAAACTATTCACAAAGGCCTGACTTATATATTGGTATGACTTTTATTAGTGAAACCAATCTTAAGTAATCAACTGTGAGGTATGATCGAGTTTGTGATTTTTGGTTGACCGAATTTGGGTAAAGGGGAACCGATCCCAGTAAGAGGTGCAACACATCACAAGGGGAATCGATCCTTGTATGAGGTGCAACAAGGTTTATAGCAGAAAGGGGAACCGATCATATGGACATGTGCAACACGTTTTTAGGCAAAGGGAACCGATCCTATGGACATGTGCAACACATATAAGTTAGATACTATATATATGTGGGGAACCGATCCTAGTACCTAGTCAACCGAATTTTGGAAAGCTAGTGCGACTATGCACAATACTCACATGGAGGTAGAACCGAAACTTGTTTTGGTAGAACCGTTAAACCCATGATTTGTGATTGAGTGTTCTTGATCAATCACATAGTTCTTGAAAGTCAGATGAACCAATTCTAAACTTGTTTGGAAGTATGGAAAATTGGTTTCAAGGGTGTAAGTATGAAAGAGGACTTACGAAGTAAGGATGTCGACACACTTTGAACACATGCAGTATTGTTTATCTTTTATTGTTCAAAGTTATTTCTTAGTAGCTACAGGAAGAAAATCCCAGGATCGAAACATAAATAAGTTAAGAATCTTTTAATTAAGGTCTTAATTTTATTTTAGGAAAATGAGAATTAATAATGTGCATTTACTAGTTGAGATTTTCCAAAGAGATTTTCGGTCATTATTTTGGACAGCATTTCCAGGAATTATGGAAACCGAATTTGGAATTATATTGCATATCTTGAGAATATTTTCGGTTTTGGAAATTCCTTGGTGTCCAAACTTCCTTGTTTATAAATACTTGAAGTTTGCATTTCTAACAAACTAATCCTTCGTGACAGCAAACTTCCTCGGTTGTGTTGTTACTGGTGAAGCCGCCTATTCGGAGAGGAGAGTAACCTAATTAGGCGAAATATCTTACGACCGCTCAGTTTAAAGTCTTCTTTGGGATTGAGAAGATCTACGAGTACCGTTGGTGGGAAACTAGATAGTTGCGGTTTATCTTGTGTTTTCGATTGATTTGATTGACTAACGGTGGTTGAACTTTGATTGCACCTATTTTGTTTATGCTTGAGAATCTTCTCTTCTGATATAAGATTCACTCAAACTAGATCGAAGTTTCGACAGGGATCTTTAGACTGTTGTTAGTGCTAAAGACGATCTTGTGATAATCCATTGTTAACAGACTTCGTTCTGTGCGTGATTGATCAAAGGAGATTCAAGTTTTTGTGTGCAGGTGTTTATTGAAGATCTAAGAAGATTTGAAGACAAAGAAGATATTGAAGATTTCTGATTTGGGGTTCATAATCTTTGGTGTGCACAATACTTGTTTCAGTATAAGAGGATCCAACTATAATCGGTTTATCCTTGTGGTAGATTGGATTGATTAGTTGTGTAGATCGGCATCAATACAATTATTTGTGATTAAAAGTATTGATTGAAAAATCTTAACAATTACTTCGGTAGTTGAACATAAGATAGATCTAAGAACCTAACGAAGGAGTTTATGTTAAGATAAACAGAAGAGCCTTTGTCCGACTCATATCACTTGGTTGAAGAGAGTTGATACCAAACAGATTTGTTGTTCCGTTACTGTTTGGAATACGAACCAAAGGAATTGTTCCAAGTACGTGACTTATTCATAAGTTGGAGGCGTGGGAATACATACGGAACTAGGTGAACTATAGGTTTAGTTGCTTGGTCTCAACTATACGAAGTTGGTTTAATTTTGTGTAGCGGCTTAATCCTGAGAGTATTCAATTCTGGACAAGGTCCCGGGGTTTTTCTGCATTTGCGGTTTCCTCGTTAACAAAATCTTGTTGTGTCATTTAATTTATATTTCCGCATTATAATTGTTTTATTATAATTAAAGTAAATTACACAAACTTTAATTCCTATTTAATTGATAAGCAATCCTATTGAGTTTGGTTAAGTCCGAACCTTTTTATCAAGTAAACATACTTCGTTGTTGTATTGTCTCGATCTCGTATTCATAGACGATCACACGAAGTGTGAACCGATTAGTTGCACTGTCTCGACTCAGTCCATAGACAATCACTTTCGGAGAAATGACTTATAAGCAGGAAAAGTTTTAGCTTGAGGTATATTTGGGTACCCTCGCCTTTCCAATTGGTATCAGAGCAGGCGAATACGAAAAATCTAACAATCCGTGTTTGGTGCGATCCAACCTATAAGAATGAAATCGAGTTCTCATGAATCGACTTCACTTAACGTACCGCCAAGATTTGACGAAACAAACTATCTATGGTGGAAATCTGCTATGAGATCTTTTCTTCAATCACGAGACTTTAATACCTGGCTATTAGTCGTCGATGGTTATATTCGTCCAAAGATAGAAAATTCAGAAACTGAGTTAAACACTTAATAGATTTTTCAAACGAAGAAAAGACACTTGCAAAGCAGAATTCAGGTGGTTTGAATGCTATAATACATGATGTAAGCCGTGATCTACAACATCATGTATCAACATGTCAAACTTCGAAAGAAACTTGGGATAACCTTCAGATCGTATTCGAAGGAAACACTTCAGAGAAGGAAGATAGACTTCAAACTCTTACGTCCGATTGGGAAAACCTTCGAATGGATGACAACGACACTTTTGAAGAGTTTCATCTTAAACTCTCTGAGATAATCAATGCCTCTTTCTCTCTTGGAAAGACTATCTCTGAAAAGGATATAGTGTGCAAAATTCTCAGATCGTTGCCACCAAGATACAATTCTAAGAAGCATGCAATCATAGAAGCAAATGATCTCTCAACTCTCTCACGAAGCACACTCGTTGGAAAGTTAAAGATCTTTGACCATGAATCACAGTCTATTCAAAGTAAAGGAATCGATTTTAAAGCTGCAAAAATTCCAAAATCTCCAATGGAGAGGAATAGATAAACGGATGCTTCGGATGAACAGATTGCAGAAAATTCTGATGATGAAATCGAACAATCATTATCATTGATTACTAGACAGTTTCGAGATCTCTTAAAAAGGCGAAATAAGAGATTCATTAAGGATACTCATCGATCTTCTCGTCCACATGATCGAGTTCCTGTCAAAAAGGATCATGAAGAAGATGATGAATATCAGCCGCAACGCTTTAAGTGTAAAGGGTTTGGTCATATTGCTAAAGACTGTCCCAATCTTAAGAAATACAATGGAATCAAGGCATTGGCTGTAACTCTAGATGAGACATCTGACTCATACGATTATGAAGAAGAGGAAACATATAATATTGCATTAGTTGTCAATCTTATTTCTTCCTCCTCCATTAGTGATTTACCCATTTTAAAAATGGACATGTATTCCGATGTTATTAAATCATCTAATGGTAAAGGGAAAAATAAGATAAGATCCAAAAACTGTCTCAAAAACATAATTGCTAACAGTTGCATAGGCAACCCCAGTCAATCTCAAGATACTTCGTTAGTTCGAGATAACAAGAAGAGAATTTCTCATGCGATACTAGATCAAGGACAATTTTTTTGTTCAAATTTCCATAATGAGAGAAAATCTCATACTAATACCACTTGATCGGTATTAGAATTCTTTCCTCACCATGTGTGCCGAATTTGAGTGAGGAAGAAGAAAAATCAAGGCACTTATGTGTAGATTATGGAAATAAAATCTGGTATTTGAAAATATTTGATATATTCGTATTTTTAGAAATATTATATTTTCGAAAGTATGAAAATTATAAAAAGATCCTTCTCCCTCTTTGGACATTTCTTGTGCGAACCATGAGTTTGGATCCAACATCTTCTTTTGGAAAGATGCTAGATCAGAAAGATCAACTTAAGATTAAGTCTGGATCTTCTCTTGATATTAAGAGTAAAATTAGAAAAGGAGATTGGATTATCAAGAAGTAAAGAGAGAATACTCTGAAGAAAGATCAGTGTATTGAAGCATTGACACACTTTTGTGTGCAATCAAAGACAGAATTACATGCTCTTGTAGAATCCTTCACGAAAATTTCTCACCTGCAAGAAGTTCTGGTCAAGCAACAAGGTTTTCTACTTGAAGAAATTCACAAGCTGAAGACTGAAAGTAGTAATCCGCCTTCATTTAGTACTGATATGAAGGATTGAGTTGCAAAAAGAAAATAGACATCAATTTTTGATTTCTTTCAATGATTGTATTACATCTATTATGAATAAACTATTATGAATAAAATTATTTAATTTATAATTTTTCTTGTAATGGTTTTTGATTTACATAGCTTGTGCTTGAATGCTTTATTATTGCTATGGATGTTTATGGGATGTTTGATTTAGGTTTTATTACCTTGATATTCGATCTCATAATGTTGTGAACCCTTATAGTTTGGGTGACTTTTTGATTTAGAAGGATTAAGTTCTAGCCCATGTTGGTAGGCTTTATCAAAGGATCATGAGGGGTTATGATAGAAACAATATGTGAAAAAGTCACAATATGTTGAATCGGTTTTGGTTTAGCACAAAATGATATGTGTTTCGGAGGGTTTTCAACTTTTGCTTGCAATAGTTAAAAACCGGTTTTCAACCTTTCTCTGGTAAAGGTTGGTTGTTGTTATTCTTTTGTTTTGCATAAGGATGACAACATAATGATATTTCGATATCAATCCTCCCTGGAAGAAGATGCAAACATATTGGAGAAGTGGATGCGAAATTTGAGGTAACAATTTTGTTAGTTTTGTTTTCCTGTTTAAGAAAAGCCTGATTTTATTTCATATATATTTTGCTTTTGCTTAACAAAATTTCGATACAAGTGATGATTTTATTCCATTATGTGTGTATAGATGTGCCTGTGATTCAGTTGGTTCCGGTTAAGAAAAACTATTTTTATCTTTTTTTATTGTATGGTATCAATTGTTTAGGCTTACAAAATTTCGGTGCAATTGCGATGTTTTAATGCTTATGTTGATTCAATTGCTTCCGGTTGAGGTGAATAATTATGCAAGTTGATTTATTTTGGTTTGTATGAATTATTTATGGCTTAACAAAAGAAAAAGTCAACAGGATGGATTGTTTAGTCCAATTCGATTCCGGATAAGAGAAGCTAAGTTTATCTTAGTTAGACTTATCAAAGTGGAGGTTTCGGTTATTCAAGTGTAATCGAATGCCTTAACAAGAAATGCTAGTTAACTAACCTAGTACTTGTCTTGTTTAAATTTTAAAGGTCTAAGTTTATGGATAATTAGAACCTGATGAGAAAAATGGAGTTTTTCTTTATTTTGGTCTTATCGAATTAAGCGGTTGTTTTTGAATTAGTTACTCCCATAAACTCCATAAGTTGGAGGCATGGGAATACAGACAGAACTAGGTGAACTATAGGTTTAGTTGCTTGGTCTTAACTATACGAAGTTGGTTTAATTTTGTGTAGAAGCTTAATCCTGAGAGTATTCAATTCTGGACAAGGTCCCGAAGTTTTTCTGCATTTGCGGTTTCCTCATTAACAAAATCTTGCTGTGTCATTTACTTTATATTTCCGTATTATAATTGTTTTATTATAATTAAAGTAAATTACACAAACGTTAATTCATATTTACTTGATAAGCAATCCTATTGAGTTTGATTAAGTCCGAATCTTTTTTATCAAGTAAACATACTTCGTTGTCATATTGTCTCGATCTCGTATCCATAGACGATCACACGAAGTGTGAACCGATTAGTTGCATTGTCTCGACTCAGTCCATAGAAAATCACTTTCGGAGAAAGGACTTATAGGTAGGAAAAAATTTAGCTTGAGGTATATTTGGGTACCCTCGCCTTTTCAAGGATGTGTGGACGTCAAGGAATTTCTAAAACTGAAAATATTCTCAAGATTTGTAATGAATGGAAAAATTCGGTTTTCAATTCCAATAAAAGCTTGGCCAATATTTCCGAAATCTCTCAATAGAAAATCTCCAATTAGTAAATGCACATCACTAATTTTAATTCTCTAGAGATATACATTTAATTGCTGGTAATTAAAGCATATAAAACCAAAAACCTTAATTAAAAGATTCTCAATTTATTTCGGCACATGATCTCCTTGAGTACTAAGGAATATCTTTGAACAATGAATGATAAGAGTTATTGTAAGTGTTCAAATTATGTTGACATCTTTTCATTATAAATCCTTATTTCATATTTACATGGATTTACATTCTTGGAATCGGTCATACCACACTTCCAGACAAGTTTAGAATTGGTTTCCCTGTATTCCAAGACAACTATGTGATTGATCAAATACCAAATCACATACATGGGTTCAATCGGTTCTACCAATCACTAGGATCAGTTATACCTCAATATGGAAATACTTGTGATCAGTCACGCAAGTTACCAGGACCGGTTACACCAGTTACCAGGATCAATTCCATTTGCACATGGTAATTCTTGTGATCGGTCACACCAGTTACCAGGACCGGTTACACCAATTACAATGATCGATTACACAATACTCGTGATCGGTCACACCAATTACTAGGATCGGTTACACCAATTACAAGGATCGATCATACCACGCATGGTGATTACTAAGGATCGGTTACACTAATTAATAAAAACCAGTCATACCAAATCATAAGTTAGGCATTGTGATTAGTTATACCAAGATACATAACATAGTTACAATCGTTTCTACCATTGTTTTGGGGTAAAAACTGTTTCTGCTGGTTTTGGTAAATTTGGGTGTGTTGATGAGAAACGAATTTAGACCTAAATAAATGCACTGCACGTGAGTACTTTATATTCGAGATATCAATCTGTACAATCCTAGCCTAAACCAAGAAATAGCCATTCCAGTCTTGTTTCGGTCACAAAGTGAAGGAGAAGGGTTGGTCTTAGGGAGGGAAGCGAAGAAGGTGTTGAGACCAGAATGGTTAATTCTGAAGGTGTGGATATTTTATGACTTGTATCAGAATGTGGAACTGGCTTGTGGAATGTAAGCTATCAGTTCTTTTGTGTTTTTTCTGGATACTTGTGTTGTTGTTAACCAAAACTATGTTGTCCTTGGTTGAAATAGGTAGAAACCTATTTATACAAGTCATAATTGAACACACCCTGATCTCGTAGGAAGTGGGAGTGATTGAGTGATGGAGAAGTTGGGTAATGTGTAAATGCTAGAAACCACGTCCCCACTATGAAGGAAACGGGTTAGTTTACATCCACTACTTCTTTCCGCCACTAACTGCCCGCTTTCCGGACACTTTCTTATAATGGGTGTGTTGCACTCCGCACGCTGTAAACCGCCAGACCAATACCCCTGACGAGCATCCCCCAGTTTGTGACATATTTGATGTCTCGAGTATTTCGTGGAAAATGTGCAGCAGATTGCTGAGTGGGTCTTGTGTGCAAGACCTATTATTCTGATCAATCGTGCGCCATCTAGGTGGAAGATGATCATGTTGTGGAAAGTCAAGCCATGGAACTTGCCGCAGGAAAATGGCGTGTGAACCTGAGACTTATCATGGGTCGGTTAACTCTGTGGCGAAGTTGGACGGCCGTGATTGCAGTTTATGAGAAAAGGTGGCCGTTGATTATGGCCATATCTCGTTAGCACCTTGTAATGGCATCGTGGCGCATTTGGCACATGCCAGTGGCATAGTAGCATGATTAACGCATGTCAGTGGCACACTGGCACGACCGGCATATGCCAGCAACATAATGGCGCAAATAGTGTTTGGCGTAGCCATGGACGCTATATTTTGGCATATTGGTGTTAGACCCAAATATGGCTCGGCAACATTGGCTCCAGTTGCCGTATCAAACTTAATGCCCTAGGTAACATTATTTAGCATGGTTGGCGTAGCAACTTTATCTAAATTAGGGTTTGGCGTACCAAAACCCTAATTAGCATGTGTGCCATGTGGCCGCGACACGGTGACATTTTTTGTGCAGATGGTGCCATGGCCGCGCCAAAGGAATTATGACAGGGCCATAATGTGGGAATGTCCACATGCGCAAGGATGGTCGTGGGTGGTCATAGCACGACGCCCTTTTTAGGGTCTTATGGGTCCCGCTTGGCTCGTGGCACGTCGTGGGGCCAAAGTGGCGCAATTTTGGGCCATGACCAAGAATTAGGGTTTCGAATAATGCCACTAAAGAAAAAACGTGTTTTCTGATAAGAATGACCTGGTTGGAGTCTGTTATGGCGTTGGCCACGAACAAAAGTTGGTTAGCACGTATATGCGTTGTTCGTGGCACGCTGGCGTGTTACTGCGGCGGAGTGGCATGTTGGAATGCCGATTAGCACGTTGGTGTGGCATGACACGTTTGGCATGCCGATTAGCAATTGGCGTGGCATGGAACGTTTGGCATGCCATTAGCATGTTGGCGCGGAATGGCAATTTGGCATGCCATTAGCATGTTGGCGTGGAATGTCAAGCTAATTGGCATTATGGCCATTCGATGTAATTTGCCTCTTTTAATACTGTGGCGGGTTTAGAGCGACGTGATTGGTCAATAGGAAATGGGGTCGGCCAAACATAGGGCGTGGCCACATCTCTGGTGCGCGTGGCTGATTTAAAGCGACCTGATTGGTCGATGGAAAGAGGGTCGGCAAGGTATGGTCCCGACCACACCTCATGTGCATGTGGCGGATTTAGAGCGACCTGATTGGTCAATGGAAAAGAGGAGGGCCGGCAAGCAGCATGGGGGCGTGGCCATCTGCAGGTGGCGCCGTCTGTCCTATGGTACGGCTACACCTCCCTTTGTTGCTGCTCCTATTTTTCGCGACTCCTCTTTTATTCCTTATTTTCTGGTAGGACTTTGTTCCTACTAGATGCATGGCGGATTAGTTTCCTAGCTTGCCTAGCTTTGGCCTCGACCAATAGGGTTCGAGATATTTGCACAGGCGCAAAAAGGCCTAATTTTTGAAAATTAATTATAGGTCAAAACTTGAATTTTGTGAGTTATCACAAAATTGAACAAATTTAACAAATTCTGTTTGTTGACACAAAATCCTTTTATTCTCAGAGAGCAGTTAGCGCATCTTCTGATTGAGCATTTTCATGCAGACCTTGATTTTGATACTTCGGGAAATTCGTTCTACTCAGCTGCGAGTGAACACTAATTGTCATGTCATACCAATACTAAGGGTTCATCTGGGGAACATAGCATAGGAAAATACTTAATAAACCATACACTAATGAATAATGTAGGCGAGAGTTTACAGAATGTTTGGGATTGTTGATACATGCACCATTCTGAATAAATATATTGAATTGCTCAGTACATGTGTGAGTAGAGAGGCACGTGCACTCATTACTTTAATATGGCTCAGTCCTTTTGCAGACGGCACATTAAATATAGGGTTTTATATTTTTAGCCCTGACTAAAAACCACCATCAACACTAAGTCCCCTGCTTAGTACGTAACTGTGACATTGTTGCGGGGTAAGCATTAGATGGTGACATACAAAGCTAAAAATTGAAAAGGCAAGACATGTAGAAGTTACTAGGAAAAGTTCGACCGACTTATGGCATCAAGTACGAGCGGATGGTGATCTTTGTACTGGCGCGCTGCTAGCTTGGCCACGGAGCGTTACAGGTTGAGCGGCTGGTTTGGCTACGGAGGGTTGCAGGTTGAGCGGCCGGTGTTCCTCGTGCTGGCGCGCTTCTGGTTCGGTCATGGAGGTTGGTGCCATGGAGCGTTGGTGCAGCGGGACCATATGCCTTCTTCCGTGCATGGTCCAAAAGGAAAAACCTCCTCTACTCGAATTCCAAAAATGCTATGCATTTAAAAGGTCGTGTTAACTTCCTCTCCTTTTATTATTCGCTCGTATGCTTCTTGTGTTTGTTTGCAGCAGCTCGATCATAGGCGTGCCAATTGACGGCGGCAAGGTAAGTTCATCTTGTCTTCGTATTTTAGCTGTGAGTGTAATATCCATGAGTAGTTAATAAAACTTGGACATTTAGCTCAGTGTGAATGACTTTCTTTGTTATCACCGTCAACGACAACAAAGCAATCTCCAATGGTTATAATCAGCATCAAGGCGAGCCAAGAGAACTCAAGGTAAGTGTTCTTTTCTACTTTGCACATGTAGCCACCCAACAGTACCATCGATCTTCTCCAGAATGTGTACTAAGGTTCTGACTCCAGAAGAATGAGCATCTAACCTCTCCGGTGGATTTCAAAATTTACCAAACTCCATTGCACTCCTGGGATGGATGGATGAAATATATGCTCGGCAATGATCACGTCAGGGCTAATCTTGGAGAGTGTGGCTGCGTTGTTGATCCATCCTTGACTTTAAGTTATTTGGTGTCTGGACTGTTGATACGATGTCTGGAAGTCTTATTCTTGCCTTTCTGATTGCGATGATGATATGTTGTGGATGATTGTATGGTCGAAATCTTCCGGAACCGTTGGGTGAAGTACATGAGCTGAGAGGCGTTCCGTTGCCGGCGTGCTGCTATCAAGTCTTCAAGAACTTCATTCCAAGTGACATCCTTTGAACCACCTTATGAATCTTGAACTATTGTATCGAATGGGATGCGATGAGAAGTCCCCAGTTATACTTATGTCTGGTCATAGATCCGATGGCGTGGCCGGATATGTGAATATCTTTACGGCGTGCTTCTGGAGTCTTTGATGCACATGTATGGCTTCATGTTGAGAAATTCCCGCAGTTCGTAAATCTTCGACAGTGACGATGTTGACATCAGAAATATCCTGGTTGAGGGAGGTGAAGGAATCCCATGCCAGTAGTCCCCATGTGTAATTATCCTGAGCCCATTTTCTCGTGGAAGATGTGCTTTTACTGCATTCGCTGGTAAGGTGGTGACTGTGTTTAAACT
This sequence comes from Papaver somniferum, assembly GCF_003573695.1. NCBI lineage: Eukaryota > Viridiplantae > Streptophyta > Magnoliopsida > Ranunculales > Papaveraceae > Papaver > Papaver somniferum. The sequence continues at coordinate 104,555,445 of NC_039362.1, read as the reverse complement.
TCTAAACCTGAAGGAGGCTTCAGTCCCCAAGTGTAGCCTACTTTGATTGTATCACCTTAAATCCATGCCTATGGGATTTGATACAAGCTAATTTTACTCTCCTGGATGCGATGCTTGGATGCCTGGAACATCACATGGACGAAATATTCTGGATAACGAAGAGGTAGAAGTGGGAGAGTTATGTTGTTAATCGTGGCTCCCCCTGTTTTTTCAAGAAAAACATTTCAGCCGCGTCTATGGAGTTATCTCATGAATCTTTGATTGTTTTCAGGGATGGACTGGGATGAGCAGCCCCCAGTCGCACTTCTCTTTAGTTATTGAAGTTGTTTTATCTGAGTAGGATTGGGATCCGTCGCGGCCTCGTAAAGTGTTGCAGGCGCCTTCCAGACAGAGAGGTGATGATATCCTTACGCTACACCTTTGAAGAGTAGATGACCTTGTCGTGGCTATGACTTTTTGGTTGACCATGTCTTTTGAGCTTTGCCAGTGAAGGGATTCCGTGTAGAACCTCAGTCCCCCAAGTGTGGTTTACATGTTTCTATCTTGTATGTTCGGTGGGTTGACCATGATAAAGATATCACCATCTTGCATCCGTACTGGTGACTCTATTACTTCTTCCATGTGAAACTAAAATATGGAGAAGTACGGATTACCTTTGTAGTAGTTGTTGTTATGGTGAAGTTCTGGCTGGTATCAACAAACGAGCAGCAACGGTTCTTGGCAGCAGCTATGATCAGAAGAGACTACATTGTCGTGGGAACAAAATAGGTCGGCTGGAATTGCATGGGCGTCCATGGAAGCAAAGGGATTGGCTAGACATGTAAGCGAGTAAAACTGCCCACGACCACGAGCTTTGGCGGGATGGGACAAAAGGTGGCCACAACTACGAACCTTGGTTGGCTGCGATCACGATACTTGACATGGAGGAGTGTGGCGGCTACGACACGATCCTTGTAGGAAGGAGTGGCGGCTACGACACGATCCTTGGCAGGAAGGAGTGGCGCTACGGGCACGAACCTTGGCAGGAAGGAGTGGCGCTACGGGCACGATCTTTGACAGGAAGGAGTGGCGGCTACAACACGATCTTTGACAAGAAGGAGTGGCGACTACGACAAGATCTTTGACAAGAAGGAGTGGCGGCTACGACACGATCCTTGGCAGGAAGAAGTGGCGGCTACGACACGATCTTTGGCAGGAAGGAGTGGCGTCTATGGCACGATATGATGCTTGGCAGGAAGGAGTGGCGTGGCGGCCGCGAACTCTGGTAACACGCAAGGATTTTCTCGGACATTATGGCCCAAAAGAAGGATTCCTCATTTTAATATAACTCGTGTTTGTGAGGTTATTTCTTCTTATCCTTCTCTTTTCTTATTTCGGCGAAGTAGCTCTTCCATGATTCTCTGCGTGCGGCAGCTTGCCTATTGTTGCTTGCCTGCGACCTTGGTGTATTGACTTGATGAAAATTTCAGATTCGTGTCTTCTTGCCAAAACGGCCACAAAATCTTCGTCCGATTTCGGAGTGAGGTGGTTGACCTCCCATTCTTTTGCTAAAAGGAAAATCTAACTTTTGTAAAAAGAATTATTTATTCGGAGTCCGTTTGGTGGGTGAAAAGTACCTGACACCGAGAATTCAAAATTTTCCATAAAGAATTATGTAGGTTTTTCAGCTATCACGTAGTCGAGAGTTTCGGCTTCTATTTATAGCTCATTCATAGGATTGATGTTCCCTTTTAGTATGTTGTAGCAGACTTCCATACGAATCGTTTGGTATATGTATCACTCCCAGATTCTTCACCAGTTAGCACGAGTTTCAATTCTTCCGAAGGCCAGTGTAAAAACGTTTCTGACGGAGTTCTTGCAAAACGACCCCTAACCTTTCTAAACCACATGCCATGTCCGTGGGTGACGATGCTGATGAGGTGTCTCTCTTTGTGAGTTATCTGTTGAGGTGTTAGCACAAGCAGTATACTTGGAAATTAAGGTCTTCAATTCTGGATCTCTTGATGTAGTCATCGAGATGCCTGTTATTTTGCTGGAACATCCCGGTGTAGGTCCTTCCGGTAGGAAATTTGGAGAACTCTTCAGCATTACCCGATTCCCTGGGAAAAGGAAATATGGGAAACGTGGATCCTTTTGGTGCAAAAACTTCTCGAATCTTCCTCTGCGTGAAGTTATCTCGGCTGCGGATTCTTTCCTGACATGATGGTGCGGGCACCGTTATCTTCTTGAGGCTTCTCTCTTAACGTGTCGGTTCCAGTAGATCTGAAGATGTCCCGGGCTTGCTCTTGCTTGGGTCGGCATAATAGGCGAACCCCTATGAATGATTTGAGGATGTGTCAAGCCTCCTTTATTATTGTAGATGTACGAATTCCCAGAATTGCGCCATGGTCTGGATCTATACATTTTGTTAATGAAGTGATAGCGGATACTCCTGAACATAAAATATAGTGGTGGAATGGAGATAGACCCTTGCTTTTGTGATCTCTTCAGGTGCCTTTCTAGGACTCCACTGGTGTTGAGATTTGTTGTCGACTATCTCCATACTGGAACAATGTCTATGCGAATCTTCCTTTTATCTCCCTGACTGTGGACCCTGGAGACATTAATATCGGTGATAACTTTGTGGCGTTTCCGGCTTGCTCCATATAACACTTATGGTGTTGCAGATGTGGCTACTCCATTCGGACCTCGAGAGAAGCCATTGTGCCTTCCTAAGTAGTAATCACGTCTTCATATGTCTTCACACGGCTTTATGGTCCTTTCATCTGGGAGATTTATTGGTGCTCAGCTATCTAAGGCATTTCCAATAGCATTGCTTGAATTAGCATTTTTGTGAAGCTTCTTAGCGAACGGAACACCGGAATTGAAATTGGTTGTTGAACCTAAATTGAGTTTAATGATTGAATTGGATCTAAGATCCACCCTTTTTAAATTGAGAAAAATGGAACAAATCCAGAGAAACTGATTTCGCAACCGAGAGATTAATCTTCCACTGTGGTCGCCAGTTGTTTTGGGGTAAAAACTATTTCTGCTGGTTTTGGTAAATTTGGTTGTGTTGATGAGAAACGAATTTAGACCTAAACAAATGCACTGCACGGGAGTACTTTAGATTCGAGGGATCAATCTGTACAATCCTGTCCTAAACCAAGAAATGGTAGTTCCAGTCTTGCTTCGGTCACAAAGTGAAGGAGAAGGGTTAGTCTTAGGGAGGGAAGCAGGTGTTGAGACCAGAATGGTTAATTCTGAAGGTGTGGCTATTTTATGACTTGTATCAGAATGTGGAACTGGCTTGCGGAATATAAGCTATCAGTTCTTTTGTGTTTTTTCTGGATACTCGTGTTGTTGTTAACCAAAACTCTGTTGTCCTTGGTTGAAATAGGTAGAAACCTATTTATACAAGTCATAATTGAATGCACCCTGATCTCGTAGGAAGTGGGAGTGATTGAGTGATGGAGAAGTGGGGTAATGCGTAAATGCTAGAAACCACGTCCCCGCTATGAAGGAAACGGGTTAGTTTACACCCACTACTTCTTGCCGCCACTAATTGCCCGCTTTCTTGACACTTTCTTATAATGGACGTGTTGCACGCCGCACGCTGTAAACCGCCAGACCAATACCCTGATGAGCATCCCCCAGTTTGTGACATATTTGATGTCTCGAGTATTTTTCGTGGAAAATGTGCAGTAGATTACTTAGTGGGTCTTATGTGCAAGACCTAATTATTCTGATCAATCGTGCGCCATCTAGGTGGCGGATGATCATGTTGTAGCAAGTCAAGCCATGAAACTTTCCACAGGAAAATGGCGTGTGAACCTGAGACTTATCATGGGCCGGTTAACTCCGTGGCGAAGTTGGACGACGTGATTGCAGTTTATGAGAAAAGGTGGTCGTTGATTATGGCCACATCTCGTTGGAACCTTGTAATGGCATCGTGGCGCAATTGGCACAGGCCAGTGGTATAGTAGGATGATTAACGCATGTCAGTGACACAATGGCACTGCCGGCATATGCCAGCAGCATAATAGCGCAAATAGCGCTTGGCGTAGCCATGGACGCTATATTTTGGCATATTGGTGTTAGACCCAAATATCGCTCGGCAACATTGGCTCCAGTTTCCGTATCAAACTTAATGCCCTAGGTAATTTAAATTAGGTTTGGCGTACCAAAACCCTAATTAGCGCGCGTGGCATGTGGCCGCGGCACGGTGACATTTTTTGTGCAGATGGTGCCATGGTCGCGCCAAAGGAATTATGGCAGGGCCATAATGTGGGAACTCCACAGGCGCAAGGATGGTCATGGGTGGTCATAGCACGACGCCCTTTTTAGGGTTTTATGGGTCTCGTATGCCTCGTGGCACGTCGTGGGGCCAAAGTGCCGCAATTTTGGGCCACGACCAAGAATTAGGGTTTCGACTAATGCCATTAAAGCAAAAACGTGTTTTCTGATAAGAATGCCCTGGTTGGAGTCTGTTATGGCGTTGGCCACGAAAAAAAGTGGGTTAGCATGTAGCTGCGCTGTTTGTGGCACGCTGGCATGTTACTGCGGCGGAGTGGCATGTTGGCATGCCGATTAGCACGTTGGCGTGGCGTGGCATGGCACATTTGGCATGCCGATTAGCAATTAGTGTGGCATGGCACGTTTGGCATGCCATTAGCATGTTGGCACGGAATGGCAGTTTGCCATTAGCATGTTGGCGCGGAATGACAAGATAATTGGCATTGTGGCAATTCGGTGTAATTTGCCTCTTTTAATACTGTGGCGGGTTTAGAGCGAACTGATTGGTCAATAGGAAATGGGGTCGGCCAAACATAGGGCGTGGCCACATCTCTGGTGCGCGTGGCGGATTTAAAGCGACCTGATTGGTCGATGGAAGAGAGCCGGCAAGGTATGGGCCCTGCCACACCTCATGTGAATGTGGTGGATTTAGAGCGACCTGATTGGTCAGTGGAAAAGAGGAGGGTCGGCAAGCAGCATGGGGGCGTGGCCATCTGCAGGTGGCGCCGGCTGGCCTATGGCACGGCCACACCTCCCTTTGTTGCTGCTCCTATTTTCCGCGGCTCCTCTTTTATTCCTTGTTTTCTGGTAGGACTTTGCTCCTACTAGCTCCATGGCGGATTAGTTTCCTACCTTGCCTAGGTTTGGCCTCGACCAATAGGGTTCGAGATATTTGCACATGCGCGAAAAGGCCTAATTTTTGCAAATTAATTAGGTCAAAACTTGAATTTTGTGAGTTATCACAAAATTGAACAAATTCAACAAATTTTGTGTGTTGACACAAAATCCTTTTATTCTCAGAGAGCAGTTAGCGCATCTTCTGATTGAGCATTTTCATGCAGACCTTAATTTTGATACTTCGGAAAATTCGTGCTACTCAGCTGCGAGTGAACACTAATTGTCATGTCATACCAATACTAAGGGTTCAGCTGGGGAACATAGCATAGGAAAATACTTAATAAACCATACACTAATGAATAATGTAGGCGAGAGTTTACAGAATGTTTGGGATTGTTGATACATGCACCATTCTGAATAAATATACTGAATTGCTCAGTACATGTGTGAGTAGAGAGGCACGTGCACTCATTACTTTAATATGGCTCAGTCCTTTTGCAGACGGCGCATTAAATATAGGGTTTTACATTTTTAGCCCTGAACTAAAAACCACTATCAACAACCATCTCACACATATTGGTAATCCAAATATTTGCAATGAATAGCCGGAACAATAAGTCTAATGATTTCCCTTTCGATTCACAAAACAAGTTCATGAATGTACTTTCTTTAAAAGAATGTAAAACATTGTTTCCTAGGATGAAATCTTCACCATAACCCATTCACATAATCATAACAATATATACAAGATTATGTCGATGTCATATCTACGAAGTTCAAAAGATAAGCGTTATACTTCATAGTCTAATTCCCTAGTACTATGATCATACTATTATGATCATGTCACATCACTGGAGTATTATAAAATATGTACACTATATAAAGCTTCGCAGTTATGTTTTCAATATAGCACGACTTGAAAGATACGTTAGGAATGAAACAGTTCAAGTCAATATTACTAACCTCAAGTGGAAGGATGATGTCGTCGTTGTAGTTCGCTACTTATTCACATTCTTCAGGTCTTCGGAGTAATACTTGTATATCTCAACATTCCTAGACTTTCTAGTCAAACCTAAACGAAGTTGACTCTAGTATTTAATCAAGCGACTTTAGATGAGTTTTGACATACTAAAATATGACAACCAAACTTGACATACAAATGCTTAGTGAGTTCAACCGAGATTTGCTCTAACAGTCTTCCCCTTTGTCAATTTTAGTGACAAAACTCTTATTACATATGGATAAACAAATTACAAAAGAATTCATTTCACATACGCTTGATTCCAAGTTTCAACAACACAAAATAACCTGCATATATTCAATCAATAAATGTCGTTGTTGACATTTGAATAACAAAAGCTTTTACTCTCCCTAAAGCTAAGCTAGGTAAATATTCAATCCGAACATCTTTGTGATTCCCCTTTTTGTAGTCGGAATACTACAAAAATAATATGATATGTTTCAACCCCTTAGTCAATGCTTTACTCTTTCGTTAGATATAACATTTAAGCACAATTGTCCTTTCCTTAGTGATTGCAAATCACTTGTTTACTCCATATATTTCTCCCCCTTTTTGTCACAAAATGACAATGGTTCGAGCAAATAAAGGACAAACTGAAAGGATCTTACAAATCTAAATTAGACTTGTAACCAACCTATAAGAGTTACGCACGAAGGTTCACATACCACTTTAGATAACCAATATTAAAACCAAAACTACAAGTAATTTAGTTTTAATATGTTATCAAGGAAACAATTGTCCAAAGCAATTTTCCCTAATATTTTAATAAATCGACTAAGAAACTAAATTCCCTTGTTAAATCGATTGTGTATGTGCAATCGCTTATTTCGATAAGACCAAAATAAAGATCAGAATTAACTTTATTTCTCTCATCGGGCTCTAATTATTCAGATATTAACTTAGACCTTTCCCTTTAGACAAGACAAACACTAGGTTAGTTAACTAGTTTTTCTTTTCAAGGCATTCGATTAGACTTGAATAATCGAATTCTCTCATTTGATAAGTCTAACTAAGATCAGAATTAACTTAGTTTCTCTTATCCGGAATCAATTTGGACTAAACAAATGATCCTGTATTTTTTTAAGCCTAAACAATACATACAAACCAAAACAAATTAACTTGCACAATTATTTTCTTAACTGGAAGCAATTGAAACAAACATACACATTATAGCGCCGCAATTGCACCGAATTTAGTTAAGCAAAAGCACTTGATACCCAACAATAAAGAAGATACCAAACAATAAGTCAAATAAATTGACACAGTTTTTCTTAACCGGAAATAATTGAATCATACACACACATCCATACACAATATAATGGAACATATCAATTGTACCGAAATTTTGTTACTCAAAAGCAAAATATATGCAATATAAACAGGCTTTTCTTAAATAGGAAAACGATTAACTAACAAATTTGTTACCTCAAATTCCACAGCCTCTTCTCCCCAGAAATATATGTCATTAAGCGCAAGTTCAAATGAGAACTCTCCCCCAGTATGTTGTCATCCGCTCACAAGAACAAAAGAATAACAACAAAAGCAACCTTTACCAGAGAAAGGTTGAATCGGTTTTAACTAATGCGTGCCAATAGCAAAAGTTGAAAACCCGAAACACATATGTTATTTAAACACAAGTCATGTAAAGATAAATTGATTCAATATATTGTGACTTTTCACATATGAGTTTCAACCGGAACACCTTATGATCCTTTGATAAAGCCTACCAACATGGGCTAGAACTTAATCCCGCTAAATCAAAAAGCCACACAAACCGTAAGGGTCACATCATATGAGATCGAATATTAAGGTTAATGAAAACCGAAATCAGACATCCTATAAACCGAATACACATAGCAAAAATATAAACATTCAATCACAGGCTATGTAATCGGTAACTATCACAAGAAAAATTATAAAATAATAATTTTATTCATAATAATTGATAGTTTTATTTAAAATAGACCTTATACAATAATTGAAGTAAATCAAAACATTGATTATCATTTTCTGTTTGAGATTTTAAGAAGTAGAACACTCCTTGTCTTCAAGTCCTTTTTGACATTCTTTTTCTATTTCTGATTCTTGGTTACCTTCACCCTTCCAAAACTCTGCATCAATGTTCAGAATACCTTTCAGAGTTTCTGGATCTTTTCAAGCAGCAAAAGCTAGCTGTTTCTGAATACAGTCTAATTGTCTACCAAGATTTTTAAGATGAACCAGAAGATTTTTAGACTTGTTGTTAGAAATCTGTGATTTTCCTTCAACGATTTGCTTTCTGGTTTGACCTCCAACCATTTGACTTATGGTCTTTTGATAGAGAGAGGTAAACCACGGGCGAGAGAAAGATCCGTTCTGTTCACATGCTTGACCTTGTGTGTGTTTGAGATTACTTCTCCATCGGCTAGAACTTTAAAGAAACCAGTTATCATTAAGGTCAACATCTTTCCAACTGATGAAGATGTACTTTAGAAGGCGACGCCCCAAGGGAAGATCACAGAGACCAATCAGACGTATTAATCTGTTTGATTATATATTTTATTGTTAGTAATCTCTTTTTACTATATCTAGTTTAATAATAGCATTGTACGGTTCGATTTGGGATTCTAATCCATAGAAACTGCGCAGGGATCTGTCATGGAGGGCGATGAAAAATCTTAAAGCAATAGGGCTGGAGCAAGGAGACCGAAGCTCTCTTGGAAGCAGTGTTGTGGGCTAAAGACAAAGGGCTGGCAAATATACATTTAGAGGGAGATTGCTTAAATGTGGTCGATACTTGAAATGGAAAATTGGCAGCGGTGAAATGACCTACAACATTATAAGTGATGCTCTAGGTATTCTTACTCCTACCAATGGGTTGTTACTGGAAAAGAGCTTCGGTTTTCGGCTCCAGGTATTCTTAGCTCTTTTAATAAGTGGACTTGTTCTTATGTGATGCATGCAACTAAGATTGCCGACTCTACAGCTGAATTTGCAAGAGAAAATGACTTTTGTTAAATGACTGGCCAAATTGGGTCCAAAGTTTGATCCAGTTTTACCAAAACAATACGTAAGGTTATAAATCAACGCAACATTTATTCTCCCAGTTTTTAAAACAAAAACACAGTATTTATTCTCCCAGTTTTTAAAACAAAAACACAGTATATGATCGAAAGACGTTGAGCATGAATCGCTCAATGTTGAGCATGAATCGCTCAGTAACCTGTACCAGTTGTTCCATATGAAATTTTGTCCGACTCTATCCATCCCGTCCCTGTATTCACGTATTTTAAAGATCAAAAAAAAAATGAAATTTGGTCCGACTCTATCCATCCCGTCCCTGTATTCACGTATTTTAGAGATCCAAAAAAATGCATCTGTTTGCACCCTAAAGGATAAACTACAGTTTAGTATGATGTTTCCTCCAGGAACCATCAACACAAAATAATTTAGTCAGACCTGATGGAGTAACAAGAAATGCTCAAAAGATTAGTTAATTCCATATAATTGGATTAGAAGAGAGTACATAATCTGTAATCTGTTATTAAGTTGCAAAGTCATGTCCTTTCAATTTCAGCAAGCAACCAATAGAAAAGCAAAATTATCATATGTACACAAACCAGCAACTAAACAGGGTCGAAGATGGAGCTAATGAGTACCAGTTTATGAGACCATAATTATTGCATATACATTTCCTAAAAACTAGGTGAAGAAAAAAAAAATTGAAACACAAGGTTGTTTTCATAGATGCAGATTCTTCTTCTAAAGCTTCGATAGCAGTCCGTTCTGAAGAGGTTTGGAGACTCCGATTTCCTTCAGGTCTAATTCGCTAGCACCAATACTTGGTGGGACATCCACAGCAGGAGAGCAATTAAAGAACCCATGTGGCTGAAAAAATAAGAACAAGAGAAAAGGCACATCAGAAATCCTAAACATTTTTTCCTTTTATGACATAGAAAACTAAAATGTGATGGTTCAGGTAGATAAAAAGGGATGTTATCTTCATTTAAATGTGAAAGATATGCAAACACTTATACGACCAAAACGGTTAACAATTCGTTATAATTATTTAAATTATGAAAAAATCAAGAACATGCATCATTGACAAAAGTACTTCAACTAAGGTTAAGTAGAATACCACTAGTGTAAAACCAATATGCTCCACCGGCATCACAGGCCAGTCTTCCAATCGAGGAACATGAGTGATTCCAAATACATACCTGAGAAAAACAACATAACAAAGACATTACATGAAAGAACAATGTACTACATGATGCTCATGAACAACGGAAACTAGAACTGACCAGAGAACTATATTTGTTTCTTCAAGAGAGCGATTCTGCTTGACCCATGTAGTCAAACCCTCACTGTCTCGTGGATTTTGATTTGGAAACTCGCCTCCTGGATACATCTCATCATGGGCATATTGTGTAACCCAAAGATTGTGTTTAAGGAAAGCAGCTCTTCTCATAAATTTTGCCTCGGGGCCTGCGAAAGGCGAACAGTTTGAACCAGGCATTAGCTTATAGCCTGTTAATTGCCCTGTGCGATTGACATTTCTTGTGTTCTTGATCTGAAAACGAATGAATAGAAAATTTCGACATTAAAGTCGTAGTAAATAAAATAAATTATGTTCAAATAATTCAAGCATTTATTTAGTAACTAAATATGAAAACGCATAAAAACAACAGCGCCAATTAATGTATCCATCATGAAATAACTATAAGGTTTCAACTACGAAAATAACATTGTAAAAACAAAGAAAGAATGACTTACAATCCAATGACGAGCTGATAAAGGATTGCAGTCACGCATGGCTTGCATCTCAGACTTTAGCAGTGTTTCTTCAGCGTAGAAAGCATTGTTATGAATATTGTTCTTCCCAGGTTCTTCGACTTTCACATCCACCTCAACTACCTACAGGTGAAGGGGTTAAAAACTACCTTAACCACCACTACACACAAGAAAAATGTATTATAGAAGACACAGGTGTTACCTGATTGAATGCTTCACCAGGCTTACAGTCCACAGCCATATCCATACGAGAAACAAAGAAGTGTTGATGTACTGGTGCATACAATCCTGGAGCTATAGTTGTACCGTATTTCCTGGATTCACCTGGTTGTATTGCTCCTAAGCTGAGAATTCCAGTTAGCTTAACCTCAGCTTCAATTTTTCCATCCTATAATATTTAGAGAGAGATTGCATGAGCATTATAACAAATGCAACTTTGCACATAATATGGAACAATATCTTTTATGTTGGCATGGATTAAACCAGGACATAAAAGTACATTCAGGACAATCAATGTCCAAGAATATTGATAGTACACAAATGCAAATTCCAACTTGCCTGATAGAAGTGCCAGAAGAATCCATACTCATAATTAGCCACAGTGCAAAAAAAGGATACTGTGAGCCTTCTAGACCTTCTAACTTCTGCTAAGCCAGACCTCCAATCTTGATGTTTCCACAGTATACCATGGTCCTCCTCATGTAAGCACACACAATTTTCAATCGTTTCTACTCCCCCGGTGAAATTTGTAAAATGGGCATCGAAATACTTGATGTAACCCAAACAATCACACCCCTGCAACAATTAATACCTTTTAGCCAAGCCAACACCAATCGAACAAAAAGTTTAGACCTGAAATAATCAAATGGACAAAAACCAGGAATGAAAACAAATCCTCACCTTTTTCAGAGAATGTGCATTTTTACCCAGGCCATCTTCTCCTGCATCAAATGCATTTTTCCTGTAATGTGGCTCATTTGGATCACCATATGGGACCACCATCTCAACAAAACTCAGCCTGTGAGCTACAGGTCTCCGACCCCCACTACCATCAGTATATGCAACGGAATATATAACCAAACCCTCTCTGGGAGTGAAACCAACCCGAAAGTTCCACTGCAAACCAGCAATAAAATGACAATAAGCATTTAAATTTAATACGAATAGAAAAACAGAACATTGTCAATCAAATATTCTAATGGATAAAGAGTACTTTTTGCCATTCCACAAACTGTCCATTAACACGAAAGCTTGGTCCTTCTGGCTGAATAATCTGTAAGGGCTTCACATCGCTACGATCAACACCTCCTCGTGTTTCACCGGCAGTGTAGTTTCTTAACGGATCAGCTGGAGGAAGAGGAACAAGTTTACGGTCCTCAAATTCAATTACCACCATATTTTGCATATCAACCAGAACATAAATGCCTTCGACTGGTCGCGCATAACCATTCTCCATAGGGCAGTCACTCTCCGTTCTACAGAATATGAGTGGTTTAGCAAGCCTGCGGCTAGGAGCATCTCCATCGCTGTAGTAGCCTACACACCTGTAAAAAGAATTTTTAGGCCAAAGTAAAACATATATAATTAGAGCAAGACATAAGGTTAGGATCCGAATGAAAGCAACTAACTAACCAGGGATCAACCATGACAAGATCCATATCCTCAATTCCCCTCTTCTTCATTGCATCCTGAAATGGTGCGAAGTCTTTCACCACAGCTTCACACTCAGCATATTCCATGGCATCCATGGGAGGCTGAACATCGGGTATAACTTGCGATGAAACAACCTTTCCTCTATTTGGACCACCACGAGTCGCGGCGTGTACTTCAGTCAATTCAACAATCCAAACACTGGTCTCATTTGATCGTTTGTTATACACCACAAGTCTAGCTCGTCTTGCAGGAAGTTTGCTAGGAATGAACGCCCCACCTTTTGATTTAGGAAGTAGTGATGGCTGGAAAGGTGGAAAAAAATATGCATCTGCCAATGCAACAATATTTTTATCCGGCTCCAACAGAACCACTTCGATAAACCGCATACTATCCCTCACCTAAAAAAAAGGAAATTACTTAATATTTAATGACCAAGACATGTTACATCATTGCAATACAAAAGTATGTATTTGAATTTGATTTCCACACTTCATACTTCATACTCTAGATAAAAGAAAACTGTGCAATATACAACCTCTGGAGTGGCTCCAGCAGCTCTGACTGTCCCCACAGCAACTGAGATTTCGGCAGCTGATAAAGGGTCCAAAGGGTGGCTGCTTTGAGCCCTTAACATAATCTGGATACCTGTAATATTAAAACAGAAGTCACAACTCAAAAGTATAAGAAATTACAAAAACTAAAAAGAATAAAGTAACAGAAAAATCAAAAAATAAATCATAGTCCAAATCCATTGACACGGAATCTTAGTTACAAAAACTGCAACGCAAAAGATTTAAAAGCGGAGAATGGACCAATCATCATTTAGACCTATATTCAGAAGAGATATAATGGTGTCAACCAATTAAACTGAGCTTTTGTCAGTCAAAATCTAACAGAGTCAGATACTGCTACTAATATTTTCAAAAATCGCAATTTCAGAATTAGAAATTCTGGAGTTTAAATATGGAGGTAAATCCCAAAAAAAGTGCTCAGCCATGACTATTGCGTGCTGTAAACTAAACAACAAATGCAATTTGCATAACATCAAATATTAATTCGATTTAGTCCAATCTAACTCAACAATTAAACAACAAATTCGATTTACCTTAGTCAATTTCAACTTACAAATTTTCGTATTAAATCAGAAAATATGACAACATTTAATCAACATTAAAATAAAATATAGATCCAAATTAAAAGCAATAATCAATGATCAAACAACCAGAACCAGATAATAATTGCATGCCATGATTTAAAGATCATACCAAGGACAAAAACTCTGCCAAAATTAAAAATACCTTTGGAAGAAGGATTGGTAGTTGAAGGATCAGTCAAATTAGTAGTTGATGCAACTATCTTCTTGTTCTGTTGTTTTTCATAATCATCGTTGTTGTTCTTCTTGTTATCATTAATAGTCCAATCCTGTAGGATCTCAGCAGAAACAGCTTCACGACGTAATTCCAAAGCTGAAGAAGCACCAACACCATTAATGATGGAGAAACAGTTGTTGTTAGACGTCGTTTTTTTCGAAGCTGAGGCCATTGTAATGGATTTGAAAGAAATCTCCCTCCGTGATTGTAACTCTGAATACTAGTACAGTCTTCTTCTCCTCTTACTGCTGACATACAGCACCCCTAATCCTTTCGCACGATTAAATCGGTGATTCACTCTGTTTCTGTTATTTCTGTTTTATATTGTATTTCGAAAATCAAAAACCCTAACAAGAGTGGAACAAGTAAGCAACAAAAATCGAAAACAGAGGGAAAATGGGATAAACTTTGAGAGAATATCGGAGATATTGTTGGTGTTTTTGATTTGGTGAAAGATGGGAAAAAGGGAGTTTGAAGGTTTCTTTTAAACTACCAGGAGGACAGGGGTATACACCTGCTTATGTGTCGAGATTCTAGGGAGAAAGTTTCAAGGGAGTCCAAATCTGTTCACACTCCTCTAAGAATGTATATTTCACATATTCTTTTGATTGATTGATTATTTAACTGATGGCCACATTACCCTCCATGTTTAGAAGCATGACTCTCGTTACATAATTTCCTAAATTAAATCAAGAGTAGAGATTAAAATGTGAAATATACACTCGTTAAGGAGTAATTCGCACTCATTTCAAGGGTTCACGTGTATTTATTTACCTTTATTTATTTCTATTGTTTCTCCACATTTATCTAGGTTTATAAAGAACGCGAAATTGGGGGATAAAAAAACTAATTGGGAGATAGAGGAAAAAGACAAAAATTGGATCCAAATATCAAATTAGGGTCACCCCTTATCTAAGTATTTTTTTAAATCCTAATCTACCCCTCACTAATCAGGTTTAGTGGTTAATAATCATTAGTAAAAATCTTAAGTATTTGTTAAATGATTAGTGTGTATTTGTATTTGTATTTGGGTGAATGAGATGAGAGTAGAAAGATGGAAAAAATTTTGAGAGGGAACTTTTTTTGGTGAAATTGGAGGACGATTGTGAAGAGAGAATTGCTGCTAAGAGGTTGAAGATTTTTTTTTTTTTTCTTTGAATCCACCATTATTGCAGCTGAAATAGGTCGGTGCCGGTATTTGTTGGAAATTTTCATAAATGTTTGCCACTATCGGGGGGTCCCTCGTTATAAAATTTTCTAGTTTTAATCTTCAAAACCTAAATTTTTTGGTTTTAATCAGTCCATTCCCGACACAGTCAGTTAATTCTCGAGCATGCCGGTATCTATGCCGGCATAGTATGTTGCTTAAATTTCTATGCCGGCACATGATGAAAAGTATCCAGGAAACTTCAAATTTTTTTCACTTGACTACCGGCATTGATAGATTTCTATCGAACATGCTGACACTCAGTTCTGGCATTGAATGTTAGTTACCAAGTATGCCCACACCATTTTCCAGCATGGTCTTCATCAATTCCGGCATGATATTCATCACTTCTGGCGATGTCATTTTTTTTTTATTTCCGACATGGTCTTCATCACTACCGGCATGGTCATCATCACTACCGGCATGGTCTTCATCTATGCCGCCATTGGTCTTCATCACTTCCAGCATGTCTTCATCACTTCCGACATGGTCTTCATCACTTCCGGCATGGTCTTCATCAATACCGGCATGATATTCATCACTACCGGCATGGTCCTCATCGCTTCTGAATGATAAAAAAAAATCGTTTTCAAGGGAGTGGGGAAATGTGAAAAATTTAAAAGGGAAGAGAATTTGAAAGGGAGTGGGGAAAACTCTAATTTGAAAGGGAGTGGGATAAATGGGATATGATTTTGCTTTTGCTTTTTTATTTTGAGCAAAGGGTATTTTAGTATTTTCATACCCAAAATCACCCCCTAGCACACACCATAGGTTGGGGGAAGTAATCTATATCCATTAATTTTTTTATCCCCAATTTCGTATTCTTTATAAAAGAGAAAAATAAGATGGACGGAAAGATAGGAGGTTGTACTAGTCGTGAAACGTAAGACTCCTTTTCTATCGTAATAATCGACAGAATTACGTCTCCGAATAAAATTTGGTATCTTAGCCACGGGAAGATTACCATTTTAATTCAGGAAATTGCATTGTGTATGTGGAACTGTGGAGTTCGCACATTGCACAATTTAGCTTGTAGACAAATAGATTAGAGGAAGTACACGTACACTTGCACTAGTTTCATGCGAACTCGTGAAACGTAAAGTAAAGAGTCCTTTTCGACTGAAAAATCCAACTCAGGATTCATTCTTTACGAAGATTCCGTTCTGATATCCGACATAAAAAAGAAAATATTGATTTCTTATTTGAGTACTTCACTACCGAACAAAACACCAGACTCAGGGTAACCAGTCCATGTCTATCTACTGGTCAAACTTATGGGTGAGAGTTTGTAAATCGCATGGATAGGTCAATGGGTCTCAGAAATTTTAGGATCCTGGGAAACAATAATTTGGCAGCTGTTTGTGCTTGTGGGCAGGAAAAAAAAAATATATATTTGGTTATGTGGAAAATTCACATGTTCGTAAGAACAAGTCTTATGATAGAAGAGTTCCATCTTCCATCTTCCACGCCACCTCAGCATTTGGAGTTGTGGATGGAAGTGCAAGTGTAGTGATGGAACAACAAAAATGCTAGTCAAAATAGCGTTTTACGCTAATCAGAATAGTGTTAGAAAAACACTATTCAGAATAGCGGTCAAAGCTATTAAGATTAGCGTTTTTTTCCCAGCCATTAGATTTTCAAGGGATCATTTTAAATCTACGGATAAAAAAAAAGCGCTATTTTGAATAGCGTTGAGTGCTATTCTGATTAGCGCTTTTTGTCTTCTAGTGCGCTATTCTAATTAGCGTTTTTCGTCTTCTAGTGCGCTATTATGAATCGCTATTCTGATTACCACTCAAATGGATTCCACGGGACCTTCCACGAAACCATGGAACACTGCTTGGATTTTTCATGGAAAACACCAATTTGGAAGTCACTAGACTTGACATTCCACAATTTTTCCACACTTGGAATCACGCACAACACTACCGACAAATGAAAACACTAAACACCCGTTGGGAAATTTTTTGCAGCTCCTTTACAGTAATAGGCCACCTCCCTCACCACCAGAAACAACAACCATATAGAAATGAATTACAACAAAAACCCCAATATGGAACAACTTCATCAGTTACAAACCATGACCCCACAACAAAAACTAACTATGCTCTGCTACAGCTGCTGGCAAGATTACTATCACACTGCTATTGTCATTACTGTCTTAATAGATGAGCAAGGATGATACGTATTGATCTCTGTACCTTGGTGACTATTATTATAGAGGCGGAATTCAGAATAATAACAGACGAAAACTAGAAAACAGAACACAAATAAGTAATTCGAAGAAATATATCTTCTCTAGATTATGAACAAGAAAACTATTACAATTCTCTCTTTGTTACGCTCACAATCTATTATTTGTTGTTTTGCTAAGCTTGTTTTTACAATAATTAATTGCCTCACAAACTTATCTCTAGGTGATTTGTCTCACAAACCTCCCTCTCTGATGTAAGTGAGTCTGTATCACAAACCACACTCTAGATGTCTTAGCTATAAGCTAAACATCTCTATTTATAGCTTTAACGGTTTCCCAAACCTTCTAGGAATCTAATTCCTTATCTAGGAATAATACCTTTAAAGGTATATTTCCTTATCTAGGTATACTACCTTGTCTAGGAATACTCCTTATCTAGGAATAATTCCTTTTCTAAGTATATATTTCCTTATCAAGAAATATTACCTTGTTCTAGGAATATTCCTTATCTAGGAATAATTCCTTTTCTAAGTATATATTTCCTTATCTAGAAATATTACCTTTTCTAGGAAATATTCCTTTTATAGGTATATTTCCTTATTTAGGAATATTACCTTGTTTATGAATTTCCTTATCAAATAATACAGCCTAAAAATCAGTATTCCTTCCTTAAATACAATTTTATCCTCAAGCATTCTTGAGGATCACTAGTTCCCGGAGAGAGGAAGATACACATGTATCAAAGGAACAATTAAAGGAAGATGGGTCTTCCACAAGGAAGTGAGCTCCTTACAAGATAGCACAACGATGGGGGTCGTTGAAGCAATGAAATGGCACCAACAAAACAAGCGCAGGATCTGCAACATCGAAATGGACGACAAGAAGATGATAAAGAAATTGAAGATGAAATGGAAGGTTACCCAACAAACCACCCATGTTATTATGCTTGAAGATGATATATAATTACTTAGTTATTTTAGACAGTTTAATTGTAATCCCCTAAGGCAAGGTTGGAAAACAAAACTAGTAACCATGGCCAAGTCATGTGCTCCATCCTCTGGAGATGGTAGTAATTTCTTTTCTATGTTGAATTGTAATATGTCAGTAACAAACAATGCCTCTCAGAATCTGAGGAGCTAGTTTCCTTTAAATTAGATGTTTTTTCAAGAAAAAGAAAAAAAAAACAGATTTGATCGGATTTCTAAATCGTTCATTTGTTTTCTTGGAGTGTTATTTCTTTTTTATGGAGTGCTTTTTTTTATTGATTGTTTTAAGTGCTTTTTTGTATGGAGTGTTATTTCTTATGGCGTGTTTTAAGTGTTTTTTTTTAATGGAGTGTTATTTTTGAGTTAGTGTCTTAATTTTTTTAAAAATTTTTTTTGTTTTCGTCATATTAGGTAACGCATGGAGTTTTGAGAAGAATTTTGTTTGGTCTTCCGGATGATGAGGATGATACTGAGCAAAATGTTCTAGCAGTGGCTACGCTTTTGAAGTCACAGAAGAGCCAAGGAATGCACCAACCCGTCCCAAATAAAGTCAAGAACCGTCATAGGTTGCACAGAAACCGTGTAGATGCCAACGCCAAGATGATGCAACAATACTTCAACTTTAATTGTGTTATGTTGTTGATGTTTTAGGAAGAGTCTAGAATAGTCTAGAATCTTCTAGAGGTTTCCTTGTCTTCCTAAGTTAGGGAGTTTCCTGATTTAGCTATGTTTGAGGTTTCCTAGTATAACTCATATACTTGGAACTCAAGTTTGTGGTTTCCTACTATAACTCTTATACTTGGAACTCAAGTTTGTAACCTATATAAATAGGTGTACAAGTTTTAGGGAAACACATACAACACAGTTTAGAGAATAATTCTCACAATTTGAGAATTTTAGGGTTTAGAACGTTTGTTCATAGAGAATTTGTTTGGTGTTTGTGAACAGCAACCTGCTGCTCATAGTTGTGGTTTAATTCTCTGTAATTTGTTCTATAATAAGAGTTGATTGTAGCCGTTTGTGGACGTAGGCGCATTGCCGAACCACGTTAAATCTTGTGTCTTTCTTGTTTCGTTTAGTGCATCTTATTTTCCGTTTTTTTTAGTTCTACGTGATCCAAAGAACTAGTGTCTTGTGAAGAGGTTAATTCTAAGGTCTTAATCCTAACAAGTGGTGCGGTGAGCGTGGAGAGGATCATAGTTAGAAGTGAAGATGTCTAGTTCTACATCAAGTGGATTTTCTAAGGTGCATGGATTTGATATTATCAAGTTCAATGGGAAGAATAATTTCACATCTTGGAAAACTGATGTAAAAGATATTCTTGTTAGTATGAAACAAATCAAAGCAATCAAGGAAAAGCCAGCAACATTGCCAAAGGATTGGAATGATGAGAAGTGGGTTGACCTTGATTTGGAGGCGTGTTCAACTATTCGTTTATGTTTGTCAAGGGAGATCACTCATAACTTTTCGAGTGAAACCTATGCAAAGGTGTTGTGGGAGAAGTTAGAGAAGCTCTACTTACAAAAGGATTTTGACTTCTAAACTTTAATTGAAGCGTAGACTCCATGCCTTTAGGATGTCTCCAGGTAAGTCTATGATTGATCATATTAATGAGTTTAATAAGATATGTTCTGATTTGTCTAATATCAGTGTCAATATCTCTAATACGGATAAATCCATGATATTATTATGTTCTTTGCCTCCGTCGTATGATGCTTTCGTTGACTATTTGTTGAGTGGGAAAACCGATGAAGACGACGATGAAGATAAGTTGGTTTTCGATGATGTGGTTTCTGCTTTACAAGCTAAGGCTTTAAGGAAACAAGAGTTCAGCGATGAAGCACAAGTAGAGGGCTTGTTTGTTGATAGAGGAAAGAATGGTAATAAGAAGTCGAAGTCAAAGAGTCGTTCCAAAAAGAGCTATATTGAGTGTTATTATTGTCGAAAACTGGTCATATTAGGGTTGATTGTCTCAAGCTTAAGGCAAGAGATGAGAAATGTGAGAAATCATATTCGAAGAATATTGTTGCTTCGGTTGCTGAAGGAAGTGAAGTTTTAGAAGACCCAATGTGTGGTTTTGATGAGGAAGTATTAACCGTTACATCAAAGAGTTATCTCAATGATGGTTGGATGCTTGATTCCGGTGCTTCGTATCATATGTGTCCTTCAAAGGATTGTTTCACTACTTACAGAGAGGTGAATGGTGGAACTGTTATGATGGGAAATTCTAATGCCTGCAAAACAGTTGGAGTTGGTACGGTACAGGTTCGTTCCCATGGTGTTATCACAACACTTTCAGAGGTTAGACATGTTCCAGATTTGAGGAAGAGTTTGATTTCGTTATGAGTACTTGAATCTCTTGGATACAAGTATGTTTTGCTGAATATGGATTCTTGAAGGTATTCTACGATGGTAGTTTGAAGATGACCGGTGAAAGAAATGATTATTTATATTTCTTACAAGGAGATATAGTTTGTGGTGGATCTATGGTTTCTCAATCAGTTGATGAGAAACAGGTGGATTCAACACATTTATGGCATATGCGTCTTGGGCATATGAGTGAGAAAGGTATGTCCATGTTGAGTAGTAAAGGCTTGCTTGGTGGTGAGAAAATTTGCAAGCTTGATTTCTGTGAGCATTGTATCTTCGGAAAGTAATGTAGGAGCAGTTTTGGTACCGTTGTACACCACACGCATGGTATGTTAGATTACATCCATTCGGATGTTTGGGGTCCCTATCGTACAGTTTCTAAGGGAGGTGTTAGGTGGTTTGTGACCTTTATCGATGACTTTTCGAGGAGAGTTTGGCTTTACACCATGAAGCATAAGAATGAAGTCACCGAGGTGTTTAAGAAGTGGAAGACCATGGTAGAGAAACAACTTGGTCGTGTGTTTAAGAAGATACGTTCTGATAATGGCGATGAATACATCGAAGACTCATTGAAGGAGTTTTGTGAGGAACAAGGTACCGTTAGGCACTTCACAGTCAAAGGTACACCACAACAAAATAGAGTAGCGGAGAGAATGAATCGAATGTTACTTGAGAGAGAACGGTGCATGTTGTCAAACGCAAGTTTAGACAAGATTTGGTGGGCTGAAGTAATGAATACGGCGTGCTATTTGGTGAATCGATCACCATCAACAACTATTAAGTGTAAGTCACCTATGGAGGTATAGACTGGTAATCCCGTGAACTATTCTAATTTAAGGGTGTTTGGTTGTCCAACCTATTTTCATGTGAAAGAAGATAAGTTGGGTGTTAGGTCTAAGAAAGCAATTTTCTTAAGTTATCCATTAGGTGTGAAAGGATATCGTCTATGGTGTTCAGAATTGAATAAGTTCATAATTAGCCGTGATGTGACCTTTAATGAGAAAGCGATGCTTGATTCAAAGAAGTTCACAGGTTGGGACTCTCAAATTGAAAGTGAGAGTAGTAGCGGTGTTGAAGATGATTCGATGCAGGTGGAGCAAAGAGTTCCTAGTTCATCTACTATAGAAGAAAAAAAAACTCTTATAGAAGATGAATTTGAGTTTTAGGTTCCCGGTGAGGAATCTACACAGCAACAAGTTGAGAATATTCCATACTTGACGTCTCAACGTGAGAGACGTGCACTAGTCCGTTATGGTTTTGATGAGTATGCGTCTTACGCATTATCTGTTTTTGAGGATGAGCCGTTTACCTTTGAGGAGACGATGAGTAATACTCATGCCATTGAGTGGAAAACATCCATGGATGAGGAGATAAAGTCTCCTCACAAGAATCACACTTGGGAACTTGTTAAGTTTCCTAAGGGTCGAAAGAAGATTGGGTGCAAGTGGGTCTATACGGTAAAGGATGGAATTCTAGATTCCAAAGGTATCGTTAGTGGTGTACGATACAAAGCAAGGTTAGTGGCTAAGGGATATGCAAAATGAGAAGGTGTGGATTATAATGAAGTTTTCTCTCTGGTTGTTAAACACACTTCTGTCCGAGTCCTTTTAGCATTTGTGGCACAGTTTGACTTAGAGCTCGAACAATTAGATGTCAAGACTGCTTTCTTGCATGGGGATTTGGAGGAAGACATTTATAAGTCACAGTCCATTGGTTATGAAGTTGCTGGTAAGGAAGATTATGTGAGTCGACTTGAGAAATCATTGTACGGTTTGAAGCAATCACCAAGACAATGGTACAAGAGGTTTGACACGTTTATGTTGCAGCAAAAGTATACACGAAGTGAATACGATCAGTGTGTGTACTTTAAGAAGTTTCCAGATGGAAGTTTTATTTATCTTTTACTCTATGTGGATGACATGCTCATAGTTGCCAAGAGCAAGTCAGAAATTAATGTTTTGAAGAAACAATTGAGTTTAGAGTTTGAGATGAAGGACTTGGGTCCGGCTATGAAGATTTTGGGTATGGAGATTACTCGAGATAGATCTAAAGGGAAGTTATGTCTTACTCAGAAATTCTATCTTGAGAAGGTTCTTCATCGCTTTGGAATGCATAACTCCGAAGCTATTAGTGTTCCAGTACCGCCTACAGTTAAGTTATCAAAACAGTTGTGTCCTGCTACCACTGAGGAGAATGAGTTTATGTCAAAGGTTACCTATGCTAATGCGGAAGGTTCTTTGATGTATGCTATGGTTTGTACTCGTCCGGATATTGCACAAGCAGTTGGTTTAGTTAGTCGTTATATGGCTAACCCTTGGAGAGCACATTGGTATGCGGTGAAGGGAATTTTGAGATATCTTAATGGGACCTTGGATATTGGTTAAGTGTTTGAGAAGGAGCAGAATTTGAAGGTCTGTGGATTTGTTGATTCTGATTATGCGGGTGATAGAGATAAGTGTCGTTCTACTTCGGGGTATTGTTTTAAATTGAGTGGATGACCTATCAGTTGGAGGTCTATGCTACAATTAATTGTAGCTTTGTCTACTACGGAGGCAGAGTATATTGTTGTGACAGAGGTTGTTAAGGAAGAGTTATGGCTTCGTGGTTTAGTTGAAGACTTTGGGATTATACAACGGAGTGTTGTTGTGAACTGTGATAGTCAAAGTGCTATTCATTTAGCTAAGAACCAAGTTTTTCATGCACGCACTAAGCATATTGATGTTCGTTATCGTAAGGTACGAGAAGTGGTTGATAACGGATTAGTACAAGTATTAAAGGTTGATACTGAAGATAATCCAGTAGATATGTTGACGAAAGTCGTTCCGAAGGTCAAGTTTGAGAAGTGTCTCATCTTGATCAATGTTGCTCATTGTTAAGGCCCTAGGGGCATTTGAGGCTACGGTTAACTTGTTCTGAAGATCAACTCAGTTTGGTGGAAATATAGACAAGGTGGAGAATTGTTATGTTGTCGATGTTTTAGGAAGAGTCTAGAATCTTCTAGAGGTTTCCTTGTTTGCCTAAGTTCGGGAGTTTCCTGATTTAGCTATGTTTGAGGTTTCCTAGTATAACTCATATACTTGGAACTCAAGTTTGTGGTTTCCTAGTATAACTATTATACTTGGAACTCAAGTTTGTAACCTATATAAATAGGTGTACAAGTTTTAGGGAAACACAAATAACACAGTTTAGAGAAGAATTCTCACAATTAGAGAATTTTAGGGTTTAGAACGTTTGTTCATAGAGAATTAGTTTGGTGTTTGTGAACAACAATCTGCTGCTCATAGTTGTGGTTTAATTCTATGTAATTTGTTCTATAATAAGAGTTGATTGTAGTCGTTTGTGGATGTATGCGCATTGTCGAACCACGTTAAATCTTGCGTCTTCTTGTTTCGTTTAGTGCATCTTATTTTCAGTTTTCTTTAGTTCTACGTGATCCAAAGAACTATTGTCTTGTGAAGAGGTTAATTCTAAGGTCTTAATCCTAACAAATTGTATGTATGGGCCAAAGAAGTTCAAAGGTCGGTTTGCTTTGCCTCGTCCCCTTTTTCTGAGAATTTTAGAGCAAGTTTGTGATTATGACCATGATTTTCGCCAAAAAACGGATGCTTGCGGTATTCCTGGCCATACTCCATACATGGAAACGGTTGCTTTGATGAAATATTTAGCCAAAGGTATTGCACCAGATTATCTAGATGATTACACACAAATGGGAGCAACCATTATCTACTATTATGCTGAGAAGTTTATGGATGCAACAATTATTTGGATATATAATGGTCGATACATGCGTCAGCCTACCACTCAAGAAAATGAAGCTCGTGGATTTTCCGGGATGCATGGTAGTGTCAATTGGATTGGGAATCGAGAGCATGTCCAATGGATCAAGCAGGATCCCGCGTGGGCTATAAGTTAAATCCCACAGTTTTTTTACGGGCGGTAGCTTCATATGATAGATGGATATGACATTCTTATTTTGTGTTGGTTGGAGCTTAATGTCTTGCATGCTTCGAGTTTTTTTGACAGATAACTTAATGGTGTAGCACCTCCTTGTCATTTTCAAATCAATGGAAAAACTACGACAATGGGGTATTGCCTAAGAATCTCTTTTCAAAAGGAAGGACATAGAACGCCAATAGAGAATCTCTTTTCAATCAATACCAAGAAGCCAAAAGGAAGAACATAGAACGTGCATTTGGTGGTCAAAAGGGTAAGTTTGGTATTATATTGAAACCATGTTGTTATTATAAAAAATCGGACATGAAGGCAATTATGAGAGGGCGCTTGATAATAAAAAATATGTGTGTTGAGATGGAATATCGCGATGAGGAATAAGGGAGGATCACGGGATAGGAACCTCAACCGCCAATTCAAGGAAACATAAGGCTAGCTCCTCATGTATTGTAAAACCTTGCCGTTGGGTAGAACTTCGCCAAGAACTCACTACACACATTTGGAAACGACATGAAGATGGTTTGAGAGATGGTGATATTCCGAACATGGTGATGGATGATGCCTTACCGAAAGTTCATGAGGTTACAACCGACGTGGATACCGATGAAGATCAATACGATTATGAATGAGATTGATCATTTTATGAGAATGGAGAGTAAATTTCATATTCACTACTTTATTTAACCATAATACTCCTTTTTCATTCAAACACGTTTTCATTAAGTAGATATTTTAATTAGTTCTTGTAATAGCTCCATAACACTATTTTTTTTAATTGAAGTACGTTTACAATTACATTACATAATTTAACTAGAACTTCATAATACTTCTTCATGCATATACTTAATTCAACTCAACTTCGAGATCAACCAAATATATCCAAAGCGGTGGCGTGAATGAACAACATTCCTTGATTCGCTTGGTATACAACCATAGCATCTTCACGATTACCATTTGATGTCCACAATGAAGTTACAAACAACTTTCAATAACGCTTGATACATGCTAGCCGACTCTCAAGGATTCCTCGGCTTCTTCCATTAGTATTAGCATTACCATTGATTCTCAAAAATTCTTCAAGAACTTGTTCCCAAAAATTGTTGCGTGTTTGAGACGTCTCTAAAGCATTTATATCGCAAATTTTGCAAAAACTTCTCACCAAGTCATTGTCTTCGGAAATTGAGTATCTAACAAATCCAGCCATGCTTGAATTGAGAATTTAAGAGAATAAGAAAAGAGTGAAACTTCACAAGTTTGGGGTGGGGATGTTGAGTTCATGTGTTGAGTTTAAATAGAGGTAGCAGAAATGATCGGAACCTAATGATTTTACTAGCCATTAGAGATGCGTTGAACATTCCGCGCATACCCTATCAGCCGTCAGATAAGAAAATAGCCGTTATTTTCAATGGCTGGAAATGTTGCATTGTACCATTCCGCGAGCGTGGGCTAATTTCAACCATCAGATCAAAAATGACTGTTAATTTCAACGGTTCTGGTTTACTGTCCGTTTGAAATATCAACATCTATATTTTCAAGCAACCCTATAAATAGAAAACTACTTCTCCTTCATCCCTCGCACCAAAATAAATTGATTCTCTTCTTCATTGATTTTCTTCTTCTTCTTCTTCTTCTTCTTCTTCACCCAATATAATTTTGTTCATAAAAAATATGAAAAATTTCAACCAAAAGAGAATGATGCACTAACTATAGCTTGAATTATAGCAAGCAACGATCCGATTAGAGGAAAAGATCAAAAAGGTGGAGAATTTTGGAGGAGAATTATGGACGAGTTCATAAAAATATGGCCTAATAGTGGAAATAGAGACAAATGTGTGGAACGTTCAGATCAGAAGTGAGGAGATATATTTCACACATCATACCCTATTTTTTTTAATTGAAGTACGTTTACAATTACATTACATAATTTAACTAGAACTTCATAATACTTCTTCATGCATATACTTCATTCAACCCAACTTCTAGCTCCACTAAATATATCCAAAGCGGTGGCGTGAATGAACAACATTCCTTGATTCGCTTGGTATACAACCATAGCATCTTCACGATTACCATTTGATGTCCACAATGAAGTTATAAACAACTTTCAATAACGCTTGATACATGCTAGCCGACTCTCAAGGATTCCTCGGCTTCTTCCATTAGTATTAGCATTACCATTGATTCTCAAAAATTCTTCAAGAACTTGTTCCCAAAAATTGTTTCGTGTTTGAGACGTCTCTAAAGCATTTATATCGCAAATTTTGCAAAAACTTCTCACCAAGTCATTGTCTTCGGAAATTGAGTATCCAACAAATCCAGCCATGCTTGAATTGAGAATTTAAGAGAAGAAGAAAAGAGTGAAACTTCACAAGTTTGGGGTGGGGATATTGAGTTCATGTGTTGAGTTTAAATAGAGGTAGCAGAAATGATCGGAACCTAATGATTTTACTAGCCATTAGAGATGCGTTGAACATTCCGCGCATACCCTATCAGCCGTCAGATAAGAAAATAGCCGTTATTTTCAATGGCTGGAAATGTTGCATTGTACCATTCCGCGAGCGTGGGCTAATTTCAACCATCAGATCAAAAATGACTGTTAATTTCAACGGTTCTGGTTTACTGTCCGTTTGAAATATCAACATCTATATTTTCAAGCAACCCTATAAATAGAAAACTACTTCTCCTTCATCCCTCGCACCAAAATAAATTGATTCTCTTCTTCATTGATTTTCTTCTTCTTCTTCTTCTTCTTCTTCACCCAATATAATTTTGTTCATAAAAAATATGAAAAATTTCAACCAAAAGAGAATGATGCACTAACTATAGCTTGAATTATAGCAAGCAACGATCCGATTAGAGGAAAAGATCAAAAAGGTGGAGAATTTTGGAGGAGAATTATGGACGAGTTCATAAAAATATGGCCTAATGGTGGAAATAGAGACAAATGTGTGGAACGTTCAGATCAGAAGTGAGGAGATATATTTCACACATCATACCCTATTTTTTTTAATTGAAGTACGTTTACAATTACATTACATAATTTAACTAGAACTTCATAATACTTCTTCATGCATATACTTCATTCAACCCAACTTCTAGCTCCACTAAATATATCCAAAGCGGTGGCGTGAATGAACAACATTCCTTGATTCGCTTGGTATACAACCATAGCATCTTCACGATTACCATTTGATGTCCACAATGAAGTTATAAACAACTTTCAATAACGCTTGATACATGCTAGCCGACTCTCAAGGATTCCTCGGCTTCTTCCATTAGTATTAGCATTACCATTGATTCTCAAAAATTCTTCAAGAACTTGTTCCCAAAAATTGTTTCGTGTTTGAGACGTCTCTAAAGCATTTATATCGCAAATTTTGCAAAAACTTCTCACCAAGTCATTGTCTTCGGAAATTGAGTATCCAACAAATCCAGCCATGCTTGAATTGAGAATTTAAGAGAAGAAGAAAAGAGTGAAACTTCACAAGTTTGGGGTGGGGATATTGAGTTCATGTGTTGAGTTTAAATAGAGGTAGCAGAAATGATCGGAACCTAATGATTTTACTAGCCATTAGAGATGCGTTGAACATTCCGCGCATACCCTATCAGCCGTCAGATAAGAAAATAGCCGTTATTTTCAATGGCTGGAAATGTTGCATTGTACCATTCCGCGAGCGTGGGCTAATTTCAACCATCAGATCAAAAATGACTGTTAATTTCAACGGTTCTGGTTTACTGTCCGTTTGAAATATCAACATCTATATTTTCAAGCAACCCTATAAATAGAAAACTACTTCTCCTTCATCCCTCGCACCAAAATAAATTGATTCTCTTCTTCATTGATTTTCTTCTTCTTCTTCTTCTTCTTCACCCAATATAATTTTGTTCATAAAAAATATGAAAAATTTCAACCAAAAGAGAATGATGCACTAACTATAGCTTGAATTATAGCAAGCAACGATCCGATTAGAGGAAAAGATCAAAAAGGTGGAGAATTTTGGAGGAGAATTATGGACGAGTTCATAAAAATATGGCCTAATGGTGGAAATAGAGACAAAAATTCATTGCAATCAAGGTGTGGCACGTTCAGATCAGAAGTGAGGAGATATATTTCACACATCAGACCCTATTTTTTTTAATTGAAGTACGTTTACAATTACATTACATAATTTAACTAGAACTTCATAATACTTCTTCATGCATATACTTCATTCAACTCAACTTCGAGCTCCACCAAATATATCCAAAGCGGTGGCGTGAATGAACAACATTCCTTGATTCGCTTGGTATACAACCATAGCATCTTCACGATTACCATTTGATGTCCACAATGAAGTTACAAACAACTTTCAATAACGCTTGATACATGCTAGCCGACTCTCAAGGATTCCTCGGCTTCTTCCATTAGTATTAGCATTACCATTGATTCTCAAAAATTCTTCAAGAACTTGTTCCCAAAAATTATTGCGTGTTTGAGACGTCTCTAAAGCATTTATATCTCAAATTTTGCAAAAACTTCTCACCAAGTCATTGTCTTCGGAAATTGAGTATCCAACAAATCCAGCCATGCTTGAATTGAGAATTTAAGAGAAGAAGAAAAGAGTGAAACTTCACAAGTTTGGGGTGGGGATGTTGAGTTCATGTGTTGAGTTTAAATAGAGGTAGTAGAAATGATCGGAACCTAATGATTCTACTTCCTGAACAAACCTACAGGATTTACGGTACCCGATTATGTAAGTACCTGATATTTTTTTGATGTTTTTTTCCCAAAGAGTGAGACACTAATACATTTTTTCCTCAGTACCGCCTTGGAAAACAGAATTATGAAGCAGATTTTAAGAAACCTTAGAGACATGAATCGGTTTTCCAGCTCCTGAAGACCTATCAACCAGACTACAATCCAGAGGTGAATAATGATGATAAACCTACTCAAAACACTCAACCTACTCAAGACACTGAAGCTGGTACTTCCGCTCCAGTAATTGTGGATGAAGATGTGGAGGATATAGCAATATTTGGTAGCTCACCATCTACTCATGGTTCTGAAACCTCAGACATATCGCATAAAAAACGTTATTTCGAACAAATAGATGATGTTAGAGGTGCATGGAGAGATTCTTCCAAAGGAAGGGCTTGTGAAGCTAAAGCATTGCAGAGAGCAGATGAAAAAATGGATAAACTCATAGAACTTCTTGAAAAAGCGCAAGCACAAAAGGTTTCCAAGTATGAAACAGAGGAAGAGTACCTCAAGAAGCACATGGAAAACTCTACAATCTTGGCACAAACACAACAAAGAGAAGCTGACTTGAAGATCCTACGCCAAAATATGAATGAAGTAGAGGATTGGGAGAAACCCCTCTATAAAAAATGGAAGAACGAGATTTTGGTCTGTAATGGCCTAGAACATATCCCCTAAATTAAGTTATTTAGAAGTTCATTTTTAAGTTTTAATTAAAAGTTAATTTAGAAGTAGAATTTTCATTTCAATGTGTTTTTGTAATTTTTAGAAGTAGATTTTTAATTTCAATGTGCTTTTTTAATTTTTAGAAGTAGCTAGAATTTTAATTTTAATGTACTTTTTTAATTTCTTCAAAAAACATTGTAACCTTGTTTTGCAATGTAATGAAAGAATTCCTTAGTTTGGTAAATTTTCAAATTGTGAAACAAACAACCATTGTAACAAATTTTCAAACATTTCAAAATTCAAAATTTGAAACCATAGCGGTTGGTGGTGTAACGGGAGTGTGAGAAAACATGGTTAATAAACATTTAATTACTGATGGTGTAAACTAGGTGTAGGAGAAAGAAGGACAGATTATGTTTGCGCTGAATGGTACAACGCAGAGGATCTGTGCGTTTTCACTCAACGCAAATTTTCTACGTTGTACCATTCAGTGCAGATACTTGGAATATTCTTTCTTGCACTGAACCATTCCGCGAAAAGGTGATTTTAGCTGCGTCCATTCAACGAAACTATCTCGCTACTACTTTCACATACGAGATGTAGATGCAATCATAATATTATTTTGTGACAAGTGAGTTTTACTGGGGACTTGGTTTGGTTGGTAAATCGTATCCCGTATCCAACAAGTTTCTCGAATAAAATTATAGGGATCGTGAGCAGATCTAATTAACAAACAAATATTCTTCAATGGACTTTATTGATATAGATTATAATCACGGGTTATATATTCTTTATACTTCTCCAATAATATCGAGAAATTAAAAAGTGGTTGACATAATCTTTTGAAAACCACAACCTTTAGATTCCTTCTTCTTAAATACTAAGTCGGTTAAGCGTTGTACTAGTCCGTATGAAATTCTAATTAATTGTACATCAATTGATTAGGACATAGAAGTGCCAGGATTGAGATTCTAATATGCATAGAGTATTCTAATTATAATGACGAAAAAAGCTAGGAGAACTAGTTTCCATGCTTAGGAATTAACTTGACACTAAGTAATCTCAACTTCTTAATATAGATTTATCATGTACGCATGTGAGAAGTTTTCCTTGAACTACAAATAAGAATGTGCACACACGTATTTATTATTATAATCTACGTGTACCAAATAGTTATCCCAAGAACAATGGTTCAGTTATCGGTGAACTATTAAGAAATCATGAAGTTCAATAACTCTCAAAGAGTAAATCAGTTCGCGAACTTTCCAAAATAGTTTGTGAACAAATTATCATATCGGAGTTTATGAACTTTTTATTTCTATAAGTTCGCAAACTGTCCAAATTAATTCGTGTGCTCAAGTTGGAAAAGTGACCAGGAACTTCTTCAAATCAATCAGTTCACATACTGATGACCAAATCAGTTTATGTGCTTGAGGATTCAAAAGTACCCAACAACATTTCAAATTTAACCAGTTCCCGAACTGACCAAATCAGTTGGTGTATGTGAGTTAATAAGGGATTTAATCATATATATTATCAGTAAGCTCAAAGTTTGTGTACTGACTAAATCATTTCATGAACATGAATATAACTTGATGTCTCATATGAACTTATTACGCAATTAGAATATATTAAACAATAAATTATTCTCAACCTATTATGCGTTAAGTTCTTTAAGAACTTCCGTTGCTTGAACTATAATCGGAGATTTATCAAGTACTAGCTTCAATTCGAAATTTCTTCTTTGCAATTTTCATCATATTACTAAAGTCATAAAATATTGTTTTATTAGATAAAATGGTTAAAAAAGTAAATATGATAATCATTCTTCACATTCCTTTGTTGATGAAGTCCTATAAGATGTCTTCATTTTTCTTCAATCGTCAGTGTCGATTGGTGAAATATGATACTCCAGTACCATGCTCTATTATTAGTTCGAGAGTCATTTTAGTAGAATATAAATCAATATATAGTTTTTATCAACTAAATTTGACAATAAGCTTGACATATCAAAACTTGTGAGTTTTACCGAGCGAACACTAGCTACTAGACTTAAGTCTTTACTTGATAAACTGATTACTTCTTATCAAACTACTTTTCTTAGTTATAGGTTCATTACTGATAACATTATCATATCTCATGAGCACATTGGATAAAGTACAAAGAATATATCTACTAGTGGTTGGATGGTTGTCAAGTTGGACATGTCCTAAGCATTTAATAGGATTAAATAAAGGTTCCTTTTGGCTATAATGGAAAAGCTTGGGTTCTGCAATGAATGGATGCAACATGATGGAGCAACGCATATCCATTGTCTCAACTTCAATTTTATTTAATGGCTCATCATGTAACATTTTTTTATTCCCTGAAAGGCCTTAGTCATTAGGATCCTATATCCCAATACGTATTCATACTATGTATGGATTCCTTTTTTAAAACTCTTATAGCTTGCGAGAGAAGCAATCATATTTGTGGAATCAAACCTCATGCACATTGTCATATTGGTTCATACCTTTTTCTTGCAGATGACTGTTATATTGTACTAGAGCTAATAAACATGAAGCCCGAACACTTTATTTTATACTCTGGCCAGCCTGTTAATTTTGAAAAATATGGAATGACCTTCAGTTCCAAAGTTCCTCATATTGTGAAAAATGAAATTTCTAGCATCCCACGTATTAATAAAATGATTCATAATGATAACATTAGGTGTTCCCTGATAGACGCATTTATGTGTCTATTTGATTTCGATTTTCTATATTGTTAGTACCCATTTTTGTACTTATTATATATTTTTATGTCTTTGTGGGTGTTTTTGTAGAAATAAACATGTGTGGAGAAAGCGGGTCGAAAAGTTATATTTACACCCCGGGAGAAATTACTAAAGGTACTCGGAAAAAGTGTTAAAGGCACTCTCACTTTGGATAAGGGCACCTTGGGCACCCAAGGCGGTAACGACACTTGGAAGATGAATATGGGCACTTCACCCTCTCCATTCGAACCTGAATTTTGGCAGGAAAATAAAACTTCACATGCGCAACTTTCTGGCGATGAATTGGGTGAGATTTTTTCGATGATTTCCTAGCATTTGGATCGGTATGAAGTTGGGTAATTAACACAGAGCCGGTAGTTGAATTCTTCACGTAAGAAAAGCAAGTTTGATATTTATTTCTTCAAAACAGAGAAAAGAAGTATTACGGGTGAAGTTTGGTTCTATATTTGGATTAGGAGAAGAATTCAATGAAGATTTGGTCATATTAAGTCAACAGAGAGTTTGGAGACAACTCAGAGGCAGCATAGGAGAAAAAGAAGGAATTTTCAGTTGAGTTTCGATAAAACAGGGGATGGTATATTTTCCGGCTTTTCTTGGGATTTATTTTTAGTAAATACGTGGTACAGCTGGCAGAACATATAATGTGCTATATTTAATTCTATATAAGATTGGAAAGAGTGAGAAATAATTCAGGGAAAACGCTTAAACATGGAGAGAAAAAAGAATATTTTTTCGAGAATAAAATCGCGAGACTTGTGGAAGAAACAAAGAAGATTTTGGAGGATTAATTGACCTTTGTGGTGTATATATATCTTGTGGTGAAGTCATAGAGGAGAACGATACTTAGGGTACGCTGCAAAGCTAAAAATCACGTTGCAGGAGGAGTTGCAGCAGTAGCAGGAAGAAGACGAAGCTGAAGAATATAAAGTTGTGCAGGACAGTCGTATTTCCTAGTGTCTTAAATTTCAAAATCCCGTAAAAGTCCATTAGCAACGATTATCTTCAGTTTTCAACAGTTTTAGTAACTGTGACTTCTGTGACGCCAATACAGCGTTGCAAATCTCTGTGTTATATTATTCCTCCAATAAATCACCTTTTGAGCCATGTATTATTATTTTGAGCGTGTTTTCACCACGAAGAGGTAAAACCTAACACTCGGACAATGGAGGAAGCTATCTTCACACATGTGGTAATTCTATTTAATTCTTTTATGGCTTTTGCATTAGTTTAAATTGATTTATGATTTTTCTTGATTATTTGTGATTTTGTTTGATGGTGTATGCTTAGTCTAAGAACTTTTGATGCACTATGCTTATGATTTACATCTAATTCTTTATAAAATATATCTTTGCAAATAATAAGAGTCAATATTTGTTATTTTATGAGCTAGAATTATCTGGAATTAAACCATATGAATATGAGAATTGGTGGAATCCTGAGTCTCAATCTCTCGTAATACTGCCATCACCTTTCGTATATTTTCTAGTTTAATTTAGAATTTTAATCTGAAATTAACCTTTACAAGTTCGAGAATCGAATCACTTATTTACCACTTTCAAAACTACATCATTCCCTTATTTATACAGAGAGATAAGTCTCAATCCTTCATTAGGTTGTTAGATAATTTCAATACCAAGCTTGCCAATTGGAAATCTAAATTATTAATCAACACTAGGCCAACTCTATCTCTTCATATGTGACTGAAGCATCCCTTGAACGACCATTTTCTTAGTTTAGACAAGAATTGTTCGTAATCAACCTTCCACACTCATAAGAATCTTAACAATATTTACGCCTTTCACTCCTCTAACCATATCTCCTTTTTCATCATCTACGCTACCAAATTTAGTGCATTTAGAAGTACCAAACTTCACCATTACTAATTTTAACTTCAACTGTTGATTTTTAAAATGATGGATGCTGGTGTTTGTTGATGGTGGATTTTTGACGAGGGATAAAATACTAAATTTACAGTTTTGTATATATCTCTACATGGTTTTTGACGCATTTATGAAATTCATATTTTATAATTTAGATATAAAAGCTCTTTTCACGACGATCTCCGACTGATCATGTAACCTCTTCAGCATAAATACATAACAACAATATTACAGTCTCTCAGCTGAGATTTCAATATTCTTCATATTTCATCATTTATACCGTGCAACTCAGTCCACTTCTGTATAGAATCGAGAATGATTGGAAAGCTCCTAGATGGATTGACCACTATTATAGAGTAGTAATGTCTTCACGATGTCACTGATGTTGGTGGTTTTCTTCCCCTCTAGGAATTCCCTGACTACACAAAATAAATATTCAGAACCGGAACGGTACTACTGCCATCATGTACCCTATTATCGAATGACTATAATTCTCCTAGATATATTGCTACTAGTATAAAGCGACTTATAAATAAATTCTAGTGCTATATTCATCTACTAAATTTCTTAAGAAATATTTTATTTTCCCCAAAATATTTCATTATTTTTATTCATAACTTTCCTCAGTTGAATCCTATGATTTAATAATGAATGCTCGTTTTTCGGGCATACGAGACAACATTGAGTAAGCCCTTAGAAACTAGCGTGGGTGTATTTAACAATAATGCTCCAGAGAGCACCCAAAAACACAGATTAAAAAAGAAAATGGAATACTCATTAACAAAAGGATAGGAGGAGAGAGCAAATATAATAATAGAAAAAAGAAATGTGCCTGAAAACGCAGGGGACATCGAATACACCCAAATTTTTCGTTTTGATAGAAGTATGAACATATATAGTACTTTTAACAATCAAAAGATGCAGAAAAGTAAAAGCACACACAACACAAGAATTTTGTTAACGAGGAAACTGCAATAGCATAAAAACCCCGGGACCTCGTCCAGATTGAACACCACACTGTATTAAGCCACTACAGACACTAGCCTACTAGACTTCAGACTGGAATGTAATTGAGACCGAATCCACCCTCTAAGCGATTCAGCTGCAATTTCGTTCCTTACGTCTCTTGAACCTCACAAAGTTCTACGCACTTGATTCCTTAGCTGACGTATTTTACAGCCTAAGAGTTGCTTCAGCCTAAGTGAATACTTTTGATACCAGTCTGCCTCTAACATATAAGCCTTTTTGATTTTCGTTTAGATCAAAAAGATCAAAGTTTGGAAATTTATTTGCAATACACAAAGCTAGCAAACCTCACAAATTCGGAACTTACGACTCCCGAAGAGCAGCCTAGATTCTTAACCACCTCTCAAGAACAATCGTCGAAAGATCAACTAAGATCAATATTTATATATCTATCTTGAGGAATCACAAAGTCTGAGATGAAAAGAACTTTGCGATTACGATCTATCTTGCCTGAAAGAGATTGACGAAAACCTCGATAACATAAAAGTAGGTTCAGGATATACGAACTATCAAGGTAAACATAGTCGTACTTGGCTTCATGAATTCCCAAAGCGAAGTTTTTTAGTCGTATACCTAAACGGTCGATAGAGGATAACTCTAAAATCACCCAGGACACAAAGTGTCAGGGACTGAGTTTCCCAGTTGACAGAGAGGCTCTATTTATAGATTTCAAAGACCAGGGTTAGCTTAGAATTCAAGATAAGATAACTTGAGAATCAAGTAACCTCCTTTCAGTCTTTGAAACACAATAAAAGAGTATACACGTTTTTTCGGTAACCGTGCCGTGCATAATGACTGTTTGGTTTGGAAAGTTAGCCAAAGAACTAAAAGCTATTTGATGTTCATTCAAAAATCAAGAATTTAATCATAAACCGTACACATAAGTGTTTAAGTGATTAATGTAGTCTTAGAATTGTTTAAGAGAGTTTACGCAATGCTAGAAATAAGTCTTTGTGCATCTGCTAAACATTGTCTGGATAGTTGGTACGACGGTTCATGAACTGCAAGGCTTGTTCACGAGTCAGGATGCTATGGTTCGTAAACCGAGTTCGCAAACCCTACAAGACTCCAGAACTTAGTTGACCTCAGTTCATGAACTGGGTTAGCCAACTTCTAGCCAATTTATCGAACATACAATTCAGTTCACCACGGTTTACCAACCTGCTTCATGAATTATCCACGATTGAACTTATGGTTCGCAAATTGAGTTCGCCAACCTTCCTGTATTTTTGTAACTCAGATGCCTATGGTTTGCGAACTGAACCGCTAACCTACACTGAGACGAAATTCAGTAAGTTCATATTTTTCTCTTATGATGTATTGAAACATTCCCGCGTGACGAATCATTTGCATGGGAATTTTTTAATTGATCCACAAATTAAGTCATATAACTAAATTTTTAAGGGACCGTTGAACATCTAATTACTAAGTCACATTTCGAAATTCTTCACAAGACAAGCTGGACTCGAAATTTACTTCTTTGTAAATATACTATAAGTCATACGAAATAGTCTCAACAGATATAATGATGGTATAGTGAGTAAAATAGAATGATTCAGACTGCACATACTTGGATACAGAAGTTCTCCAAATGTCTTCATCGATTTTCATTCTTCAAGGTTGATCCCTGATACTCAACTATAATTCTAACCTAATCTGAGACTTGACTTAGTAGACTAGAAATCAAGACATAGTTTTGATCACCTAAATTTAACAACAAGCTTGAGATAGCAAAACTTGTGGGTTCAACCGAGCAGTGCTCTAACAGTGCCCACCTGGCCTCCATGGCCGGTTTCCCACCCTTTTTATTATTTTAATTATTACTTCCTTTTCAAGGACTTCCTATTTAGATCAACTTCCTTGATTTTCCATATCTTATCAAATATCTCTCCATGGACCATATGGTTTACAAAAAAAAAAAATGGTCTCGCAATTATTGGATCTTTACACCATATAATGTATTTAGATATTAATATTTTAATAGTTTCAAATATTGGTCTTTAAAACAAAATCCTACTTCCTCTTTAAAGGAAAATCCTATTTCCCCTTCAAATTAAAATTAAGAGTTTAAGTCAATATCAAACTCTTCTAAAAAATACAAAAATAATGCTCGAAAGATTATCAAAAAAAACTAAAATTCTCAGGATGGTTCGCAGTCAACATGGTGTCCCGTGCACTACCATGGCCGTTCATGGTCGGTCTCCTAGGCCACCATGGTCGATCTCTCCTCACATATTAATTAATCCTTCACGATCCATTTTAGTATGCCCTTTTTACACCATTGGACTATCATCCATACACCGCCTAGTTGGTCCCTTCACCACCAATGACGGACCCCTATACCCATTGGTTTGTCCTTTCTCAAGTGATCTTTTTCCATCACCTACCAAATTAGGGTTTCATACGACAACATGCCATTATCACAAAATAAAAGCTTTTCCCGATCAAACACAGAGAAATCATCTTCAAAAGCAGTTAAACACATCATTCACAATCAATCACCATTGAGCTCTACACATTCTCAGCTTCCTTCTCTACAGATCGACCCTTCTCATTCCTTTGTGACAAAATTGAATCTGAAACAACCATTTCTTGGTTTAGGCCAGAGTCTTACAGATTGATCTCTCCAACTCAAAGCACTCCCATGCAGTGCATCTGCTTAAAGGTTTTAGACAATTTGCTTCATCGAGCATCTGCCTACTTCACCCCTTTAATCTTTAACCAGTAAATCGTTTTTACCCATCAAGGTGTTATATATCGTTTTACGTTCATTTTTGGTAGAAATGTAAAGCATTACAAGAAAAACACATCACCAAAAATTTATGATCAAATACTTTATCCCTGAGACTGTATAAAAAATTGGTGTCGGAATTATAAGATATTACAAAAATAACCATGTCAATACATTTTCCCTCACCGACAACTGTATTTAATGATATACCCGTCAGAGGGTAAAATATGAAAACAATAAAGATTTCAATATGCATTTTCTCAGTATGTGAGATGCCAAGACCAATATAAAACTTTTAAAGAGAGTATAATTTTTTTTAATGGAGAAAGAAGTAGTAGTCATCTAGCAAAATAGTAATTAAAAGTAATTTTTGAAAATAGTTGCAAGAGAGATAGTACAATAACTAAGTTTACCACTTTAAAATAGAGAAAAAACATATGATGGGGAAGGATCCATTGATATACTAATTCTCATAGTGTCTGAGAAGTTCAGGAAATTTATTTTATAAAACCTAACAATAATGGAGTTGGATAATTATTTTGGATGGGGTGAGGGGTGGGGTGGGGTATGCTCCTTGTACCTCTACATTCTCCCAATTATTAGTGCATTTCGAGATACCAATGCTCGTCGTTTACCAATTCAATTTCAACCGTTAATTTCGAACGACTGATTTTTAAAATGATATATGGCGATATCATATGTCTAAGAATGCATCAATTTTTGGCAGAAATTTTGAGATTTTTAAGAAGAACATATCACAAAAATTTAGCTTTAAATTAATTTTTCGTTTGGATTTTATAAGAAATTGGTGCCGAAATTGTGAGACAGTACGAAAATCGAAATGTCAACCGACGGTCTCCCATTCATGATTTACATTAAAACAGAAAATATAAAATAAAATGTGTAGGTCATAAATCGCAGTGTCCACATTTGAATTCAATTACTAGAAGCTTAATACTTCTCTATCCGCATATGAAAACACTGCAACAAATAAAGATAATTGTTGTTTTACAAGTAAGAAATCATAGACCTAAATCATTATATTATAATTAGATATAGTTTAATTTGAGGCTAGTGTTATTGTAGCAACTATCAAGACCGCAAATTTTTAAAAACCCCGATAAAAATAATAAAAAGAACTGGTATATAATTGATTTTAAGATGATGAGTTTTGGAACAAATACAGGTCAGGATACGGTCTCGATCATGACACATGTAAACTGGCTTTATATTCAATCGTTTAACTTTTGAGATTTTTAAGATCCTTACAATGTATATTCACACTCAGTAACCATAGGATTACAACGGGTATGATAGTATTATTTATAAAATATGTATCATGTGGTTGGTATGTGTGCAAAAAAGTAAATATTATTAGATGAAGTAAGGGTAACTCTCAGTTGTCTATTCTATTCCAACTCAAATGCCCCTGATAAAAACAACAGTTTTCAAACAAATTAAAAACTAGGTTAGCAGCTTAGGCCTAAAAGTAATTAACACTAAATTAGACACCAAAAACTTTTTATATTTGGACCAAATCCATTCTTCTTTTCTTCTTCTTTAATATTGGTGAATTCGCTCGTGCTTGAGCCGACAATTGGATATCCAAAACTGATGCACACAAAGTTCTACAAAATGCTTAAAAGTATCCATGCTTAAAATATGTAAATGATGCACATAAAGTCCTACAAAATGTTTAATATCACCCATGCTTAAAATGTGTGGCTTATAGTACCATAATGTTTCCACTCTAATTCACCTAACGTTCCAAGATAAAGGGTTCAAGTTGATCACAAGGTGGGGTCTTACTGTGAATCAAGTTGGAGTTGACCTGCTAAAAGACATCCAGTCATTAAAAAAAGATGTTTGTTTACTGACTTCAGAGGTGTGGTAAAAGGCAACGTAAATAAAAATGGTCAAGACCATGGTATAACCTGGTTTATAATGAATATGCAAAAGTCCTGAAATAGATTCATAAACATTGGTTTTGAAAAATACATCAAAATAGTTCATTGCCATAAAGAGCCATCTTCGCTTCTGTTATAGTAATCATCAAAATAGTTCATTGACCGTGTTAGAGCACTGCTCGATCGAACTCGCAAGCGTTGCTATCTCAAGCTTGTTTGTCAAGTTTAGGTGTCAAAACTATAAGTCTTGATTTCTAGTCTACTTATAGCTATGTCTCGGATTAGGATATAATGTTTAGTTGAGTTTTAGACTTCACGGCGTTCATCGATTGAAGACGAAAATCTACTAAGGGGAGCTTGGAGGAACTTCATCAACAAAAGGTATGTGGAGACTTGAACTCATCTATCACTCAGAAGTCTATTATATTATATCTCCTATTGAGACTAAGTCGTATAACTATATGGACTTTATATTATACGCATTTGATATTTCGAGTTGAGTTTAACTCACTTATATCTTTCTCGAAATATGTGATGGAAAGCTTTTTACTTTAACTACGTTCATCATTATTCTTGACGAGTTTAGTTGGAAACAATTTATTTGTTGGAAACTAAACAGTGAGTCAAAAGATTATCATGAGAAAATTGCCTTGTAACATATTACATGATTTGTGTGAGACATTCATTTGATGTAGACTCGGAATGTTTCGTATTGATCATTCGATCACTTGAGAATTACTTATAAGCTAATAGTTTATATGAGATATATATTGTCGTCTTCTAAGGATGTTTCAATGACTGAAGTGGGAGTTTAGAACAATTAACCATTGTCTGGATATAACACAGTATGCATTCCCGTATGCAAACTGTTGTAAGAATAGTTCAGGTCCGGGAACCAAGTATGCATACCCGTATGCGAACGATTTTAACTGTTAATGTCTGGGAACCAAGTTTGCGTACCTGTTTGCAAACTGTTTCACCTGAGTTTGGTCTGGAACGACAGTATGCGTACCCGTTTGCGAGCTGTCGGACATGACCAAAGTCCGGAATTCTAGTTTGCGTACCCGTTTGCAAACTGAGTTGGTTTAAGTTCTAAAATCGGTTAAGTATGATTTCATACTCATGAACAAATACATTTATAAATTAAAGAATGCAATCTTTGAAAACCGTGGCTAAAGTGTCCATGATCTGATTCTTTTCAATCAATCCGATTTTGTTTCAATTGTGTCTTGTATACTTCTATGAGAATATAAACAATTGAACAAATCTATGAGTAACACAATTAGATTCATTTGATTATCATTTGATCTAGAAGTGTTAATATGAATGTGGTTAATACAAAATG
Organism: Papaver somniferum; assembly: GCF_003573695.1. NCBI lineage: Eukaryota > Viridiplantae > Streptophyta > Magnoliopsida > Ranunculales > Papaveraceae > Papaver > Papaver somniferum. The sequence goes on along the minus strand of NC_039362.1, from coordinate 104,513,742 downwards.
TTTATATGGCTAACTTCGGTTAACAATTGTTGAGCCAACTCAATATACACGTTTAGGTACGGTTACCCATATCTAAATGAAGGTATATTTCATTTGTGTGTAACAAGCTAAGACCATCTAACGGTGGAGAGATATTTCTTTAGTTTAAAGAAAACTTAGCTTCAATCTTAAATCAGGTTTTCATCAAACGGTGAATATTTATTGATTTGTTTCAAAGTTATCAAACCCTGATTTGAAGACTATATAAGGGATAACTCTAGCAACTGGAAAACCTAATCCCCACACCTCCTGTGTGATATTAGTTGCGACTAGAGTCGATTCTCCTTTAACCTAGGTTTTTTCCTAAAACCACTATAGGTTAACGACTTGAAGACTTCATTGGGATTCTGAAGCCAGACCCAACTATTTTCTCTGTAGTTGCGTGTTCTGATCTTACTTGTTCTATCATACTGAGTACTATCTTCTCTAATATTTGCTCGAGATTTATCTCCCATAGGTAAGATATAAAAGTAATCACAAAGCTCTTCGTCTCATTCTTTGTGATTCCACAATAACTTGTTCTACTACCATATAGTTAAGTTATTGTGAGGTGATTGGTATTTCTAGGTTGTTCTTCGGGAATATAAGACCGGATTATCAATTGGTTCATGTTCACCTTGATTTATCAAAAGAGGGAACAAAAAATTAGTAGGTATTTCCGTGGGAGACAGATTTATCTATCAGAATAGACTTTTCTGTGGGAGACAGATTTGTTTATCAAGTCTTCGACTTTGGGTCATAGCAACTCTTAGTTGTGGATGAGATCAGCTAAGGGAATCAAGTGCGTAGAGTCTTGCTGGGATTCAGAGGCGTAAGGAACGCGACTGTACCTTAATCAGTGTGAGATTGGTTAGGGCTCAACTACATTCTAGTCCGAAGTTAACTTGTAATAGGCTAGAGTCTGTAGCGACTTAATACAGTGTGGTGTTCAAAACTGGACTAGGTCCCTGGGGTATTCTGCATTTGCAGTTCCTCGTTAACAAAACTTCTGGTGTTTGTGTTATTTCTTTTCCGCATTATATTTGTTTATATAATTGAAATATCACAGATTGTGCGTAGTTCAATCAATTGGTAAATACGACCTTTGATTGTTGATTGAAATTGATTGACACTTGAACATTGGTTTTTGATACCGTTCAAGTTATTTCTCATATCAATCAGGCTCACAGATTTCTATCTGTTCGATTGCAGATTGTGTTGAGAAATTGAGATGTAAATCTTGGATGTATTTCCTTGATTGATTCTGACTCTCTAGTTGATTCTCTTGGAATTATATTGGAGTTAGTCCATACAAATTGGCGAACGAAATATTGGGTGTGGTTGTTAGACCCCCGCCTTTTCAATTGGTATCAGAGCAGGCAAACATGCTTAAGTCCTCATAAGTCTGTGTTTGTAGTAATCTGACTCCATGGACAGAAGTGTTATTTCAATAAACATAGCACCAGATCCATGAGATACAAAATTTGTTTCTATGACTGATTTGGTTACATCTGCAGAAAATATTCTATCTCTTCCTTCTCTTGGAATAAAATCGCTTGAACCATTTTCAGAAGTTGAAGGACTTCTTGAGAATCTTTACTATGATATTGAGAGTGTTCTCCAAAAGAAACAAGACTCTCTCAATAGATTAAATCATGTTATGATGAATAATGTTGAGGTTCATATTGATTCATTGATAAGTGAGTGCACCGTTCCTTCATTCTGCAATTCAATGAGTCATTCTCATGTTGCATTACAAATGGAGCATTTGTCTCATTTAACTGAGAATATCCCTCTTGAACAAAATTTATTACATGAGTCTATTACGGAAATATTTTATCATAATGACAGGATAGTGATTTTTAGCAAAAATGCAAGGATATCTCTCTCTTCCAAGGAAGTTGCATTACGCTATGTTAAAAGCTATTCCATATCTCTGCCGATTAGTGAATACAAGACAGGACATCACAGACATAAAAAAGTGAATTCTTTTGGTTGTCTATTATCTTGTGAAGTTTCCACTAAAACAGCTCTTTGGGTCAACCCATTTAGGCACAATAGCTGCTGGAAAGAGGTTCTCACTTGGAGTCAAGACATTAAACCTGATCGAACTCTTGCTTAGTTCCCATATTTCTCCTAAACGAGTTTTTGAATAAACCCAATTAGCTCTTGATCCACCTTGTACGATTCACATGTGCAGTTCGCATGTGAATAAATGCCCCGAACCAGAAATGGTTGGTTCCGGTACCTGGACTAGTTTTACCGGTTAAGGAACTGTTCGGTCGGTTGCACATTTAAAGAGAAATTCCTCTCTTGTTTTCTTCTCCATCTTCTCTTGTTCGAGAACTTGTGAAAGCAATCTCAAGAGTTCGCAAACTCTTATTCCCAAAAACCTCATTTCTAATTTGTTTTGAATGTTCTTAGTATAATTGAATTCGTAACAGAAAACCATTCAACGGGCTTACCTTTGTTTCTCCATATCTCCCGGTTCCGGAGCTTCACCATTAACGACAGTTCGTGTACCAAGTAAGTTTTTCACCTTACTTTGTGTTTTCCTTTCAATGGAAGCATATAAGAAGAGATTGAGTCATGGTGAGAGTTCGGGTACTCCTGTTAGTGGTGAAACTTATTATGACCCAAGTCTGCGTGCTAGGTTTGTCAGCAAAGAGGATCGTGACCACTATTTGGAATATAGTAAGAAACTGCCTATTATGAAAAGATACTATGATTCTTAAAAAATAATGTAGATCATCTCTCTAGGTTTTTTAGAGGTTTTTTGTGGGGCATAATACATCAACCCATGGGAACTGCTCATGTTGAAATGACTGCCCAGTTTTATGCAAACTTACATGAACCAGACCATGTCAACTGCACTTTAAGACTATTGTGGGGAATGAAATCATTTTGGTGAATCGTCAAGTTATTGCTGAGCTCCTGAACTTTCCAATTTCCACCTCCTGAGCATGAGAGGTTGTCTCTTAACGTGTTGTCGAATCGTCTTTTTAATAAAGACATTTCCTGGAAAGATGGCAAGATTAATGTTCATGGTGCTGAGTTGTTTCTTAAAGTTACTGGAAAACTGGTCGTGGCAAACATGATGCCGAGTATAATTGACAAAATGTTATGGACCAGGTCTCTTGTTTAATTGGTCTGTTACATTGTTGAAGGGAGACATATTGATTTCTGTAGTCTTATCATTCGTCAGATGATAAGTGTAAAGCAGACTTCTAAGAAGACTCTAGGATTTCCTTGTCTCATTTCAAGGATTTGCAGTCATTTCGGCATCGTTGCTTTTGGAATTGATCTTGGAGAGCCAAAAGTCTTAACCATGGAAAGCATCAAAAATATGAAGAAAATTTCAACTAGAACCTCAGCAAGAACTCCAACAGTCTCAAACACTGAGATTATCCATCTTCGACAAGAGGTGGAGTGCTTGAAAGAGCAGTTGGACTTATCCGAAACTGATTGAGAAGTTTGAGAAAATTGCTAGGGACTATTATGAGACGTTGGGTTAAATACTGTTTATTTGTTTTGTTTGTTATGTCTCTGCTTATGGTATTTTCTGTTGAACTTCTTATGTCGAACTTATTAAAACTGTCATTTTTAATGGTTGTAATAACTTTAATGATATTTTAGCCTTGAATGATTCTATCTTTCAATTAAATTGCTAAATGTGTTAATCCATAAGAAGTTTAGCTGAATACATATCAAAAGTTAAGTTTATTCTGTCATTATGCAAATATTGATAAAAGATAGAATGAAATTTTGTATGTTCCGCAGTATTGATCTTTCCCTGATCCATTTATATGTGAAAGTACTGTATGGCTCCGCAAGTTTTCTTATTTTGAGCGTTTCCGATTAAATTAATCATTAAGGTTCTCTTGTGGTTAATTTATTCGATCTTACTGGATACAAATTCATGTTTCATGTGATTTGTTGTTAATGTCCAAAGAAATTGTTCTTTTCTTGTAAAAGTAAGGGCATTCTTGTTGTTCTTTCGGGAATGACATTTTATGGGGGAGGGTTCTTAATTGAACTTGTGATTAACTTCCAAATCTTTGTGGGGAGTGCGGATGTGGAATATTGTAGGAGTTATCTTGTATCTTTATAAAATCCTTGATGAATACACTAAGTTTTGACTATGTGAAATCATCGAAACCAAGTTGATATGTTCTCTTTTAGTCTTGAATAATCTCTATGAGAATGTCATTATGATCCCATTAATTTTCGTACCTTTTCCAATTTATATTGACAAAAAGGGACAGAATTATTTTGTAGTTCACACTACATACATATGGTTTACAGATCATTATGTAAGGGGGAGTGGTTTTCATTGTGAGATGAAGCATTGACTAAGGGGGAGTAATGCATATCTTCGTAGTATTATTGTCAAAGTTGTGATACAATTGAACTTTGATGATGTGTAATAATACTATGACATTGTATAACAATATTTGAGAACAACTGTTTTCGTATTGTTATAGCTATGGATCTTCAACAACTATGATGCTGTGTTGAACACGTTCAGAATCACTGGAGTACTTGGAGTGACGAAGAATTCAAGGAATGTTGAAGAACCAAGGAAAACAAGCATTTGGATGAGAAGCTACACAGTTTATTTATTTTGTAATCCATGTGTATTGATAGTTTTGTCACTAAAATTGACAAAGGGGGAGATTGTTAGAGCACTGCTCGGTCAAACTCGCAACTGTTGCTATCTCAAGCTTGTTTGTCAAGTTTAGGTGTCGAAACTATAAGTCTTGATTTCTAGTCTACTTATAGCTATGTCTCGGATTAGGATAAAATGTGTAGTTGAGCTTTAGACTTCACGGCGTTCATCGATTGAAGACGAAGGTCTACTAAGGGGATCTTGGAGGAACCTCATCAACAAAAGGTATGTGGAGACTTGAACTCATCTATCACTCAGAAGTCTATTCTATTTTGTCTCCTATTAAGGCTAAGTCGTATAGCTATATAGACTTTATATTATACACATTTCATATTTCGAGGTGAGTTTAACTCGCTTGTATCTTTCTCGAAATATGTGTTGGAAAGCTTTTTTCTTTATCCATGTTCATCATTATTCTTGACGAGTTTAGTTGGAAACTGTTGATACATGAAAATAACCAATCCTAAAATAGATGGCTCCTTAACCTATTAAGGGTCCCTTTTAGGATGGAGAGACTAGGGGACTAGGCCTAACCCACTAGGATGGGATAGTTCTAGTCCATCCAAGACCACATTAAGTTGGTTGGGCCTCAACCCAAGAAGAAAGCCTCTTAAGGTTTAGTATTAACTTAAGGAAAAGGAAATGGTAGTTTAGTAATATGCTAATCTTATAGGCACTTATTCATAAGATGGTCATTATAAAAAGGTAAAGAGGGCACACTTATGGAGATCATCATTAATCCACCATTATCTCTCATAAACCTCTCTACACCTTGGGAGTACTTTTTGTGATTAGGGCTAGTTCCTCCTTCCCACGTTTTAACCTATCACCATTGCGACCACAGTAGGAGGTTCTTAGCCTCTTTTCGAGCATGATACTCCCAAGTGCGAGCCAGGAAGTACCAGCGGGTGGAGCACTCCCTAATCCGGACCATGTTTCTGTGGAAGACGTACATGGAGAAAGTGATAATGAGATACGTTTCCAAGCAGTGGTCACTACACCTATTATACAAGGAGCGGGAGTATCCCAAGGCGCATGGACGTCTCAAAAGAAAGGAGAGATACTCGTAGAAAATACCGCAGCTGAGACAAGCGAGCAAGAGATGTCTGAAATACAAGAGGAGATAGACGCGTCTATTAAGAAGCAACAGGAATTGCGCGGACATATGAAGCAAGCAAGGGAGCAGAACATGACAACTGCCACGACGGTCAGCACGAAAAGCACCGTTTAGGGTATGACTGAAGACGCGATTGCAAAGTACCTAGAAACTAATTACCGAGTGACAAGGCACGACGCCTATGATTCGTTGGAACCACCATACTCTGTAGAAGTTGTCGACTAATTATATCCTGAGGATTACACATCACCAAAGTTCAAAACATATGTAGGAAAAGGGAATGCGAGAGAACATGTGAGTCGCTTTATATCAGTAATGAATGCGTATGCTCAGGATGAAAGTCTTTGTATGAGAGAGTTCTCGAAGTCACTTACGGATAACGTCTTTACCTGGTATGATAACCTGAAACCAGGAAGTATCAGCTTATGGTCTTCCATGGTACAACTCTTTTTGAAGAAATTTTATTCTGCACAAAGAAGAGTCACGACAATAGATCTGGGAAGGTGTACCCAACGGGTAGGAGAAGAGATAGGCAAATACATTACTCGTTTCCGAGAGTTCGCGTTAGAATGTCACGAGGATATCCCAGAGGAGCACCTAGTGGAGATCTGTATTAGAGGAATGGATACTGTTTTCCGGCTAAACCTGACGAATTTCAAATTTTAAACTTTTGTGGAAGTTGAGGAGGCTGCTGCCCGGATATCAGATTGTGCGGACGTCATGGACACTGGGGCAGGAGGACACGTTTGGAAACAACATTCTGTCAACGCTGCGTCCGCACCATCCTTTAACGATCAAGGAAGTGAAAGAGGGAAAGGTGGAGCTGCTTTTGGTTCTTACCGCAGAGGACAATCTGTAAGAAGGGGAGGAAGAACGGATGGAGGAAGATCCAATCTGCCACCTCCTTTGTCGTGTAATAAAGAGAAGATAATAGTACTTTTGGAACAGTGGGTATCAAACAAGGAAGAAACTCTACCTCCCGCGTCCGCCGAACCCACCGCAGCGGATAAGATGCATGAACAATATTGCCATTACCATATGAGAGTTCACCATCCGACTATAGAGTGTTACTCCCTCCGTTACATTGTGCAAAGAAAGCGAGCTAGAAACGAGCTGGAGATGGGAGAGCAAAGCATCAAGAACGATCCGTTCCCTCAGCATCAAGTTATGATGATCTCACATGACCCTACTGAGGGGGAAGCTTGGAGGCCTTAAGAAGACGCGAAAGAAGAAGAAGTGTGTGAAGTTTCCGAGACAGCAGTCTTTCCGGGTACGAATGGAATTTCTAGTAAGTTTGCTCAAACCGTTTTGGCTCAACAATACTTTGATTCTTTGGGCTTTAGTGAAAATCAAGTCCGCGAAGCATCCAACGCTATCACTGCGATTGCCTCTGGAAAGACGTATAATCTGATACCTAAGGAGGCCATAACTTTTACGGATGAAGAGATATGTTATCCAGGAGAGCACCTTCGCCCCTTATACCTGACAGTCTTATTAACCAACAATCCCTCAAGCGAGCTTTCATAGATAGAGCGTCCCTCAACCTAATTTCACTACACACGTTGGAGTCCCTAGGAGTGTCGAAGACAACAATCAAGATGCGCGCAATAACTGTGAGAGGGTTTGAAGGATAGACTCAGACGGCAATTGGGATAGTGTATTTGATGATGAAGATCGGACCTATCAGAGCCCTCACCCCCTTCTATGTACTCGAAGATGATACTACATTCCATGTATTACTCGGGCAAGGATGGCTCATGAATCACAAGGTGGTGGCGTCAACATATCATCAATATGTTAAGACTAACATTGGAGGAAAGCAGTTCCGGATTCCAGCCACGAGCAACCCATTCGGACCGGAAGAAGCTTACATGACTGATGCAGTTTTATATACACAACCTGTCTTAGACCAAGGAGAGCAGTCGGAGCATTTGACACCACTTCCAAAATGGGAAGAATTTCAGCCGGAAGAGAAAGAAAAGGGAAAGGCTAAGTCGGTATTCAGTCCATCACGGATGGGACCTGTTACTGGAAATAAGAGAGCAGTGACAGAAACAAAGAACATCCAGTACAAACGCTTCTCGCGGCCGGAAGGCGGACATGTCTGCCGCTTATAGCAATTAGTCGGGGAAGTCTCCCATTGTCAACATGATTGTCCTATGTCATCAGTGGATGAAGAAATTACGGAGATAACCCCAGTGACTGAAGATTCACAGGAAGAAGTAGGAGTCTCTATGTCAGAGGAAGAAATAATAGAACACATATCCGAGGAAAAGATAAAAGTCGATCCAACCCTTGATGGGTTAGAAGAAATAAACCTTGGCTCGGAAGACAATCCCCGTTGCGTTCGCATCAGTAAGCATTTGGAAGAAAATGAAAATCTACGGATGATTAAGTTTCTTCGTGAATACCAAGATGTGTTCGCGTTTACATATGATGAAATGCCTGGCTTGGATAGCAGTCTGATCGCGCATAACCTCAATGTTTCACTTGAGTACAAGCCAGTTAAGCAGCGAAGCCGTAATTTTCCGGAAAAGATAGAGCTCGCCATCAAGGAAGAGGTGGAGAAGCTGTTGAAGGATGAATTTATCAAACCAATCCAACATCCTGTGTGGTTGGATAACATTGTACCGGTAGCAAAGAAGAATGGAAAGGTCCGATGGTGTGTCGATTATCGAGATCTAAACCGCGCGTGCCCTGAAGACGATTTCCCACTGCCAAAATATAGATGTAATGGTGAATAACACGTGCATATATGGTATGTTTTCTTTCATGGGTGGGTTTAGCGGATACAATCAAGTAAGGATGGCCGCAGAGGACGCTCATAAGACAGGTTTTCAGATGCCGTATGGAAATTTCTACTATGTTGTGATGCCATTCGTATTGATGAATGCAGACGTGACTTATCAACGGGCGATGGTAGCTATTTTCCACGATATGATGCACCATATAATGGAAGTATATATAGATGACGTTGTGGTAAAATCAAGAGCACGAGAAGACCATTTATATCACTTAAGGCATGTTTTCAACAGATGCAGAAAGTATCACTTAAAAATGAACCCCCTCAAATGCGCTTTTGGAGTTACATCCATAAAATTCTTGGGGTTCGTTGTTACGGACAGAGGGATACAGATCGATCCGGACAAGGTAAAAGCGATAACCACTATGAGATCGCCCACGAATCTGAAAGAATTGCAAACTTTTATAGGAAAAGTGTCTTATGTCCGGAGATTCATCCCCGGATTGGAACAATTATTTTCTGCATTCTCACCCTTATTAAAGAAGAACAAACAATATGAGTGGGGCGATGATCAGGAGCAGGCCTTCCAGAAGCTCAAAGAATGCCTAATCAGTGCACGAGTCTTACGACCACTTGTTAAAGGCGAGCCCCTTTATCTGTACACAACATTTACCAACGTAGCAATCAGAGCATTATTGGCGCAAGACCTTGGAAACGATCAATTGTGTCTGATCCATTATATCACCAGAGGTTTTAGAGATGCAAAATTCAGATACTCGAAAGCGGAACAAGCATGTTTGGCGCTCATATATGCCACGCAAAAATTACGATCCTATCTGCTTGCTCACGAAACCAGAGTGGTGGCGACTGCTAATCCGATTGCCTACCTAGCTACAAAGCCAGTCCTATCTGGCAGAACAGCCCGTTGGTTTCTACAACTATCCGAGTTTGAACTAAAGTATCAACGGTCCAAAGGTGTACGCGGGCAGGCGTTCGCAGACTTGTTGGCCGCATTCCCAGGTACGGATATGATGGAGATAAGCGAGGAGATAGCCGGAGAAATCGCGGAGGCTGAAGAAGAAAAACGACGGGTGATGTTTTTTGATGGTTCATCATACGGTTCTCATGGAGGAGCCGGTATATTTTTCGAAACATCCACGCAGGATCTGTTATCTTTATCCTTCAAGCTAGATTTCGAATGCAGCAACAACGTAGCTGAATGCGAAGCATTAATTTTGGGATTGCGCATGGCGGGGGAGCTTAATTTAGGGGCAATAGACATAAAAGGAGACTCAAAGCTGGTCACGAACCAGATATCAGGAGATTTTCAAGTAAAAGAGCTGCATTTGGCTCCTTATCGAGCCGAGGTCCAAGAGCTGATAGCAAAGAGAGGAATTACTGTCATCGAACATACCGGCAGGACCACTAATCGCCATGCTGATGCACTAGCAACTGTAGCATGAAAGATGCAACTGAACGAAGCGGATGGAGGAACAATGATGGTGAAGAAAAGAGAATTAGAAAGCACATGGAAAGAAGACGCGGCATTCGAACAAAGGGACGATTGGAGAATAGCTTATATTGAGGATCTTACCAAGGAAGCGGATGACCAACTTCTGCCTACTAAAATACTAAGTCAATTCGTCATAATAAGAGGAACATTATATTTTCGAACACCCAGAGGAGCCTTATCACGCTGTGTAGGGAAGTTAGAGGCACAAGAACTGTTGAACCGCATCCATGAAGAATCTTGCGTACAGACAGGGGGAATTCCATTATATCGTCGTCGCAGAGGATGGGTGTATATTGGCCAAATATGGCGGTTCAAGCAGCAGTACTACACGATAAATGCGAAGATTGTCAAGCGCCTCCACAACAAACAAAGGTATGTAGTGCAGAAATAGAGGATTGGAGACAACCTTATATAGACTTCATTCAGCACGAGCGTCTGCCGCTAAACAGACAAGATGCACTTAAGGTTCAGAAGAAGGCCGGACGCTTCTTTATGAGGGAACGAATTCTCTACAGAAAAAGCTATGGAGATAAGATATTGCGCTTCTTGTCGCAAGAGGAAGCGGAGGTAGTCATGGCTACAACTCGTAATGCGGAGCATCAGGGTATGAGGAAACTTTTCCTGCAGTTGTACGAAGGAGGGTTTTATTGTCCAACGATGGAATTCGATACAGCTGAGCACGTGAAGAAGTGCCAACAGTGCCAAAGCCATGGGCCACTAATCCGCGTCCCACATACTTTGCTACAAAACGTCATCACTCCTTGTCCCTTTCATAGATGAGGACTCGACATCATTGGACAGATAAGTCCAACTTCATCCGGACGGCATAAACATATCATCACTGCAACCGAGTAATCCTCCAAATGGGTAGAAGACATTCCGCTCCGAGATTATTCAGGAGCTACAATTGCAGCGTTTATGAAAGAACATGTCATATGTTGGTTTGGCGCACCAATGGTCATCCGCTCGGATAATGGTACCTCTTTTGTTAACCAGACTGTCAAGGAATTGCTAGATTAGTATGGCATAAAATTCCATATCTTGACTGTCTACTACCCTCAGGGGAATGGATAGGCAGAGGCTACTAACAAAACTTTGTTGAGGATATTAAGCCGCACAGTACATGATCATTATAGAAGCTTGCAGGAGAAGCTACCTCTTGCGCTCTGGGCATACCGCATCTCCAAGAGAAGTTCAACCGGAGCCTCACCTTACTCCTTGGTATTGGAGAAGATGCAACACTACCAACGGAGATTGCTATTCCTTCTGCACGAGTAGCCATGGCCAGTCTCACTATCCCGTACGAGGTTAGCCGTTTTGCTCACCTTGACACTTTGGAGGAACAACGAGCTAAAGCTGAGCGATTCGCGGACAAGTATAGGGAAAGGACGGCAAGATACTATAACCAGAAGGTAAAAGAACGAACTTTCGGTATAAATGATATAGTCATGAAGATCGCCCCGCATGGCCAACGAAACAAGAAGGCGGGAAAGATTGCTGCGAATAGGGAAGGCCCTTACATGATTAGTGAAGCAGCAGAGAGCGGATACTACTATCTCAAGCGGATGAGTGGGTCACGAATCAATACCCCCATTAATGGTAAATGGCTTAAAACTATTATGCATAAGTAACTGAATTTATGTCGGACGGCTGATTAGCAATAATACAATTATATTTATATTGAACTATGAATCGTTATAAATAGTCTGGCTAGGTTCCGTGCATAACCCAATGTAGTGCACCAATAGCCCCGAGTCTGTCTAGGTTTCGTGCATGACCCAACAAAGTGCACCAATAGACCCGAGTCTGGCTAGGTTTTGGTGCATGACCCAATGAAGTGCACCAATAGCCCCGAGTCTGGCTAGGTTTTGGTGCATGACCCAATGAAGTGCACCAATAGCCAAGTCTGGCTAGGTTTCGTGCATGACCCAATGAAGTGCACCAATAGCCCCGAGTCTGGATAGGTTTTGGTGCATGACCCAATGAAGTGCACCAATAGCCAAGTCTGGCTAGGTTTTGTGCATGACCCAATGAAGTGCACCGATAGCCCCGAGTCTGGCTAGATTCCATGCACGACTAATGAAGTGCATCAATAGCCCCGAGTCTGGCTAGGTCCCGTGCATGACCAATAAAGTGTGGTATATTAATTATATGTCCCTAGTTTTAACACCCTACAAATATATCCTTATACAACAATAAATATATCCCTGCTTTTCAGTACCCTTATCCATTTAAAGTTAGATTACCATAATACCCTCACCCTTAGAATATTTTTCTTTATTTCAAAATGAAACAAATTTCTTCCTCTACTACTAGCACCACCACCAACCAACATTCAACTACCATCCACCACCGTTCAACGACCACCACCACTAATATTCCACCACCACTCCATCACCACCACTAGTCCGCCGCTGCCACCACCACCACCACTAGTCCTCCGCCACCATCGCCGCCACCATTGGTTCAGATATTTTTGTATCAACAACAATAGTTGATCCAAATAAAAAACGAATCAACAGTAGAAGTTTATCCATTTAGGGGATCAACAACAGTAGTTGATCTAAGAAAAAGGATCAACAGTAGAAGTTGATCCATTTAGGGGATCAACAACAGTAGTCCGCCGCCGCCGCCGCCACCACCGCCACCACCGCCGCCACCGCCGCCACCATTGGTTCATATATTTTTGTGTCAACAACAGTAGTTGAGCCAAAAGTAGAAGTTGATCCATTTAGGGGATCAACAACAGTAGTTGATCCAAAAAAAAAAGGATCAACAGTAGAAGATGATCCATTTAGGGGATCAACAACAGTAGTTGATCCAAAAAAAAAGGATCTGCAAGTTGATCCATGTAAATGGAGTGAACTTGGCGTGAGTCGAACACGCGTCATCTGACACGGAGTCAGTCATGCTACCATTGCACCACAAATTCAACATTTGAAGAATTTACATCTATAAAATCCAAGCATTTAAAATACAAGCATAATCCAAGCATCTATAAAGTCCTATTAGGATAATTATACTCAATCAACATCATGACAACACTTCCATTAAAACACATTCAAAGAATTTACTAAAGTTTCAAACCCCATGGAATTACTATATATAAATGACAAATAGTCATCAACTTCATCACCACCACTATTATCATTTCAATTCATTTTATTGCTCTACTACGATTTTTTTAGTTAACTCCTTAAGCATCAAACAGTCATGGCTAGTACTCTAAAATATTTTTCTGTATTAATGCTTGTTTTTCTTGTTGTAGATACAGCTAGTGGACAAGGTCTGAAATTGGGCTTCTATGTGAATTCATGCCCCAAGGCAGAGTCTATTATTCACAAGACAGTCGCTACATATATTTCCTGTAATCCTACTTTCCCTGCTGCCTTATTGAGGATGCATTTCCATGATTGCTTTGTCAGGGTATGCATTTCCGAGAAGTCATGACACAATCATCCAACCACCGATTCTAACACCACATCACTACCACACCCATAAAACAAAAATTTCAAAAAGCACAAAAATACGAATTTCATAACCACATACTTATCCATACATGGAAAAGAATCAAAGTCACCTTCATTTTTCAGTACGTTATTCATTTCCCTCCATCTCACCATGATCAGTTTCTTGTAAATAACAAATTAGCACACACAATCTCAGTAGCATTCACGCAAAAACATATGCCTCGAATTCCTGTCATATCTAAAAACCACAAAATTAGCCAAGATTCGAGAAATTGGGAAACAATCAATACCTAAAACATGAATTCGCATCTAATAGATCAGTTATTAAGCTTCAATTATACTAAATTTCGAAATCTTCTCACTGAAGTTACCAAAAATCGAAACCTAAATAAAATCTCTCGATCTATCGATGAACTCCAACCGAACCAAAATGATTTTTGTTATCATTTTTAGATCTTCAGATTTCAAAGGTAATAATAAACGAATAATAATGGATTCTATCTGTTGACGACGCGCGGAGGTTGTAGTGGCAGAGGTGGTCGCTGTGGTGTTGGTGGTGATAGCTGAAAGAGGAATAAAGAGAGAAGACAGACCGAGCGTTAAGATCTAATGAAAGGAGATAACTTCATTCACATATAGGGAGAAAGGGTAAACTCGGAATTAATGATTAGTGGGATCTCTTTCGGAAAGGTGAGGGACATAATTATTGTTTTGCAAGGACATTTATGAAGGCCTATAAAAATAGGGACAAGTATTCAATTACCACAATAAAGTGCACTAATAATTTCAGAGCCGGCTAAGCTCCGTGCATGAAACATACTAAGATTTTGGAGGATAATCATAGATACAACACATCAGACAAATATTAGTTTTGACTAATCTAAGCGATGAATACATTTAAAAACGGAACAAGTGAGATGTAAATATAGAATGAGTATCCTAAAGAAACGTTATGAGCACTGACACTGCGTAAAGATAACATAACTGATATATTCATTCATAAAACATCCGGAGTAATACACGAAGCGGATAAAACAAAGCATACTATGGATAAAATTCATTAAGTCAAAGAACTGAAGAGAGCGCAAAGCTCGCACGCTTCAGTCTGCCGCGCGCAATAGCCAAGTCGTTCTCTCTATGCTCCATCCGGACACGAGCATTAGAAAACACCTCAAAAGCTTCATCCGAAGCCATGACATTCTGTACTGAAGGGTCCATCTGACAGGCACTCAACCGATCCACATATAAATCCATTGCATAAAGGTATTGCGTTTGGCTAACCTCGAACAACTCTTCACACTCGCGAGCAAGTCGAGTATTTCCGATAACAGTAGCTTGTAACAATTCAATCTTTTGTTTTTTGAGAAACGAACATAAAGCACTGACTTATTCTTCCATAGTTACTAATCATTTTTGTCCAAGAACCTTTAGGTTATAGAAAAAAAAGGGAGAAATTTTCAAGATGATTCAGTTATAAGCATACGACAACGTGTGATCTCTTGGTCTACATCTTGCATCATCACGAGCACTTCTTCGCACTGAACAGTATCCATAGATAGAGCGACTCACATATCACCTAGTACTTGTTCTACTTCATGCATAATCCTTTCGGATACATGGTTTTGCCGAGCCATGTTAAAAGTCTCATTCTGCTCCTCGAAGGCTTTAGGCGCACTATACCGAACGGCTAGTCTATGAGTCTGCAAAGCCTTTACTTCATTTCTTAAGACTAGCAATCGTGCCAGCTCCACTTGTTTATCAGAAGGATGCACTAAAGCGAACATCACACTTAAAGTTAACACATATCCGCGCAAGCGACGACCCGGTTGCTGGGAAACGTGCGCGTGACAGTCATCATAAGGGAAAATTCTTGAAACAGCCGATCGATTTCATGTCGAGCGGAGACAGCATCATCTAGAGCGCTGAATTCCAAAAGGTACCAACCCGGATGATTGTGCCTCCCGAGCCGTTAAATACGCTTTGTACTGTTTATCAAACCGCGCGCGCATTTTGGCACGACTTGCCGTCCTTATCTTCCTAAGCAATTCTATTTCAGCTCTCACAAGTACTAAGCGATCTAACTCAGATTATCTTCTATAAGGAATTACTAACGTCTGCACAGAGGCTAGAGACGGTACGTAGCCATGTATTAGGCGAGCCATCTAAAGAATGAATAAGAGTACAAGAAATGAAAATGAACAACCTTTATTTATATAGAAAGCATACATCTCAGGGCATTCATTACTCCGTAACTACTACCCACCACCAATAAAAAAAAAGGGCAGTGCACGAAGCGCCCTGTGAACTTCAGCAAGAGCCATTTCAATAGCCCTCACACCACGGTCCGCATCAACACATTGGAAGTGAGTAACTAGACGTCGCTCGCGACAATACCCATGATATTCAAGAAGAGTTACATCAGTCAACCCACCCTCACTTTGAATCTTCATCACAAGATGATCCGCAGCGGCCAATTGCTTATGCCAACACGAGTTCTCGATTTCAAATGTATCACGCGCAAGACACATCACCCTTAAAAGGCGATTTAGATACCCTACTTCCAGAACCAACCTCACACGATTAGCCATGAAACAAAAGAACTTAAGAAACATTTACTATGATTAACCAAGACAATTTTCATATATATAACCAAATAACACAACACCCAAGACAACATTTACGAATTAGTAAAAAAAAAAATCAAGGATGATGGTAGTAATCTGCTTAAGAGCGCTCAGTTATAAGCAAGCGACAGTAAGAAATGTCTTCATCTAGGTCATGCATCATCAACTGTACTTCACCATACTGAGTAGTGGAGTCAGTATAAGCACTACGCACCTCTTCCAGCACTTGATGAATCTTGTTCATAACATCACCAGAGGCATGGGCTTCTTGAGCTATGTTTAGCGTCTCCTTATGCTCCTCATAAGCTTTGCGTGCCCTATCCAAAGCAATCAATCGATGAGTTTGTAGCATCCCAATTTCGTCCTTTAATTTTAGTAAACGTGCTAGTTCTTCTTTCCTATTGGTAGGATGAATGAGAGCAGACACAACAAACAGGGTCAAAACACATCCGCGAAGATTAGGACCCGCCTGCTGAGTGATAAATGCATGACAGTCAGCTATCGCTTTCTCAATATCAGTCGTCATAATTAACGACTCTTGGAATAGTCGCTCATCCTTGTTCCGAGCAGCAAAAGTTTCATCTAGCGCGCGTTGCACTGCCACAGTCAGTCGCCCGAACGCCTGCATCGTCTGAGCCATCGAGCACGTCTCATACTGCTCATCAAACTGCGCACGTGTGGCCACTCTATTCGTTATTCCGACTTCTCTAAGCATTTATATTTTAGCCTTTACCAGCAACAAGTGAGTTAATTCATAATTCTTCTTATAAGGAATGACTAGTGTCGGCACAAGAGCCAGAGTGTAACCATGTATACGATGAGCCATCCGCTGCAAAATACAACTAACAACCAAAAGGAAAAAACAAAACAATGAAAGAAACTCGAAAGACACTAACTAGAGCAACTCCAGTCACCTCTACTTATAGAAACAAGTGATAATGCCACATTAATTACCATCCAACCATAACAATAAATACAGATAATTGAATAATAAAATATGTCTTGCAGAAGGAAAAACGAACCATCAAAGTTTCCAGTTCAAACCAAATAAAAGCAAAGAAATTATTGTTTAAAACCCACGCACAAAACAACCCAAAATTAATTAATTAATATCCAAAGCAACCAGCTTCGCTCTATTCTTAGTAAGACGCCCATTGACCTCCTCAGCAGCAGCTCGGGCGACCCTCAACTCCTCAGTAGCTCGACCAACGTCCGCCATCAGCCGGTCATACGCTGTTTTCTTGACATCAGCAACATTGAGTAAATGCCTGTATTCTTGATCCAACCATCAATCTTACGAGGCAATGTGGTCCGAGCATTGTGACTCGCCTTGGCCAGATCCAATAGGTTCTTGAGCCAATGAATGGAAAATCGAAGAACTAGATAAGTTTGAATGGTTGCGTCCCATTTCCTCAATGTAACTGGATCAATATGAGTTTCCTCCGCCTGAGAAAGACCTTCCGCTATATCAAGTAAATCCTCATTATCCACAACTAAAGAGTTGGCGGGCATTTCTTCATGGACACACATGTGACCGAACCTCACCACTATGCGTCGATAAGTGGCCGCTTTAGATGAGGGAACCCAAAACCCATGTACCAACTCAAAACGGTTGTCAACACCAGCCTCCGCCGCTGAAATAGCACGAGGATATCGAAACTGAAGGTCCTCCGGGTAACCATCAGTTCAGCATCAGTATCCACACCGAGAGAAATATTAGGAGCTGGCTTGGAAGGCTTTTTTCGTTTATCGTTAGCACTTCCGGACTCGCTACCTTTAACTTGTTGGTTCGAGCCGCTCCCCTTACCATGGGCGCCATCTCGTTTTCCCATATCCTGAAGAAAGAAAAAAAGGGAAAGCATAAATAAGTACTCCAACACAACAAGTAAGTAATGAAAATGACCCAAGATGTGTAACATATACCAAATCATAAGGAGGAGGAGGATTGATAGGAGAATGGACCGATCGGCGAGAGGAAGAAGAAGATCTTGACACGGCTGGCTCCGAATGATCTATTAAGAGACAAAAGCAAGAGGAAATAAGCAAATAAAATAATTATATCAGAAGGATACAGGGAATGGAGATGTATATATAGATTACCAAATGCATTTAATAATAAGAATATTTCGACCGGCACGTGTCAGTACTCAAACCTAAAAAGGAACATCATAGTGTACTCACGAGACATAGAAGGGGGGGAGCTTTGATTCCCGGCACTGCCTTTAAGACCACTGTCCTCTTGGGAGTAATCATGAAAGGAATGATCTGACTCAGACTCTCTCGCTGCACCTAGCATATCAGAAGGAGTATGAATAGGGTGATTAGGATCTTGAACCGTCTTTACAATTAGAGGGCGAGTGGAGTGTAGAATCATACAGGGAGAAAGTATTTTAGGACCACTTTTACTGACTGATCGGCCTAGTTGGCGTTCCACACGCTCAATGAATGTACTTGCGGATGGTGACCCCATTTTTGGAGCCTGCAGAGAAAATGGAGGGGAAAAATTAGCAGTACGAATGAAAGGCAATCGCAGAATAGGTAGCACGTTAGCATCTCGCTTCATCTTCTTAGCTAGCCGATCATCCCTCCATTCGTTGAGAGGCAGATTAATGTACTCTTCAAAGAGAAGGCCACTAGGCTTCCAGCCAATAGGCGGAGATTTCTAAAAGAATGTGAGAAACAAATATAAAAGAAACTAAAGTAGGATTCAGTGGAAAATAAAAGAGGAGAAGAAAGGAAAGATACCTTAGCAGGAGGAGACGCGACAAGAGGAATATCCAACGTCTTAACTGACTGAGGGCGCCTTCTTTTCTTGGAACTAGACGGAGGAGGTAAAGCACTACCTTTCCCATCCTCTTGAGAAGACTTATCGCCTGGAAGAGGATCCCAGATGGTAACCAGTGGACGAAGAGGGCGACCTTTGTTGCTCGAGGAAAGTTTATATTTCTTGGTAGTTTCCGCATTCAACTTTACGCGACTAGACGCGTGCATTTCTTTGAAATCATCCTTGGTTAAAGTCGGAGGGGCATATGGTTCCTTGAGGAGAAGATTTAACACATTCCTGCTGATACTATTGCGATATCCAAGACACTCGCTGGTGACGCTAACTTGCCGACGGGATTGAGGTTGGAAGAAATCAAAATGACACTTGCGATCACTCATCCAAAGACCATTTTTGAAAACTAAGGGATCGAAACTCTTCCGGACCTCCCGATCTTCCTCAGTTGAGGAAGGGAGGGGAGGGTTATAAGGAACCCCTTGGTCAAAACCCAGCTGCCGAGCCACACGAACGGTATTGTACGTTTCGGATGAAAACTTCCCACCATGAAAACCAGGAAGACGTCCGGTTAGGGTAGAGACAATGATGTCAAAATCTTTGGTTGAAGGTGTCTCTGCGGAAGACATCCTCCTCCGAGACTTGATAACAAAGTTATAATGCGAAGAACCGGTACGACCGTCTTGATAAGTGATAGGGTTGAAATCAACACCCTTGTCCATAAGATCCTTGAGCTTGGTTTTAGGTAGAAAACCATTCTTGTGATAAAGAGCCATCCGAGGATGGGACTCGGGTACCGTCACAAGTCGCTTGGAACCATCCTTTTGAATGACCTCCACCTGCCACGAAAGAGCGAGAGGATTCAGATGAGGAGGCATGTATAAGGGAAAGCGCTCCCAAGCCCATGCTTGAATAAAATTGGCAGGGAGGAAAGTCTCAACCTCATGAGATCCGTCCACACGATGAATATCACGCACCAACAAATCCAGGTGATGACATAGGCTACCTAAGAACATAAGGGAGAGTGGGAATGACACACCACGGGACATCAATACGTCCATAGGGATAAACTCATTCTTAATGGTATCCCAGGGTATGTATTCCAAAAGAGAAGGAAGGCTGCCAACTCCGCTCGATCTATTTCCCCTTCACGCGGGCCAGAAAGCAAAGGATCCCAATATTTGATCCAACATGAGAAAGAGGTTCGGCATTGCCCAGATTTCGGTTTCTGGCCGCTCTTTACCTCTTTCACATCATCAGATTCTTCAGCAACAGATGACTTTGGTTGAGCATCTTTTATGGCGGATGCCATGAGCTTTGAAGAAGGCGAAACATTAACTGGAGAATCATGGGCGGCAGACGTGGTAGCTTTACCCTTTCCTTTATCTATAGATCCTTCTATTTCGCTCGGGGCCTCAGCTTTGACCTCTCCTGGCAGTTGGAATATTATGGAGTTCGTTTTGGCTGCAATCAAGTGATCACGAAGGATTCTGTCGCTCTTGTTTAAAGACTTGTGAAGGAAGCAAGTGTCAAAAACCGTACCACCATGAACAGGTAGGCCGTTAAGCGCCACTACGTCTTCTAGGATGGGGGTCGCTTCACCCCAAGAAAACAGAAACGTGTGAGGATCGATTCCCAACGCGCACATAAATGGATCAAGCTATCATGATCTCGCCGGACGTATCTAAACTGTGAAGCCTCTAAAGCTGCCTCTATACCTAAAGAACGAATGATCCTCCTATTTTCCAGATTGGAACGAATATAATCTACCCATGGATCCTAGGCGGCGTGAGATTCAACGGACGAACGAAGGGTGACTGAAGGAAAAACGTAATCTCCCCTATGAACTGCCAAACGGGGCATATCCTCGAAGGAAGGTATAGGAGGCGACTCTGCTCGAGGATGGATAAGCCAGCTCTCAGATTCAGACAGAAAAAATGGATGAGGATACAACATGCGCGAAATCCAATTGTCATCAGCTGGGAAAAGAGCAGTATTGTCATCCGCCGCGGACAGCCGTAGTTGATCTCTAAGCTGAGGATTACTCCTTATTTCTTCCAGTGTATACGACTCTGACCTGAGGGGCGCTTCATGGTTGGGCGATTTATTAGACATGATGACGAAAGGAAGAAAGAGAAAGGGACGCAATGAAAAGGTGATGATTAAGGAGCGAGGTCTCCTCTATATATAGGGAAGTAAAAGAAGGAGCGGTTACTGGATAGACCAGTAACCGTAGCATCCCAAGAGTCATGAACTTAAATCGCCCATAACTCACCAGTTGTAACCGTCGCATCAACAAATGACTGTTCACACGGTCTTTGACCGGTCAAACAGTCAGGGGATAATGTTGATACATGAAAATAACCAATCCTAAAATAGATGGCCCCTTAACCTATTAAGGGTCCCTTTTGGGATGGAGAGACTACGGGACTAGGCATAACCCACTAGGATGGGATAGTTCTAGTCCATCCAAGACCACATTAAGTTGGTTGGGCCTCATCCCAAGAAGAAAGCCTCTTAGGGTTTAGTATTAACTTAAGGAAAGGGAAATTGTAGTTTAGTAATATTTAAATCTTATAGGCACTTATTCATAAGATGGTCATTATAAAAAGGGGAAAGAGGCCACACTTATGGAAATCATCATTAATCCACCATTACCTCTCATAAACCTCTCTACACCTTGGGAGTACTTTCTGTGATTAGGGCTAGTTTCTCCTTCCCCCGTTTTATCCTATCAACAGAAACAATTTATTTGTTGGAAACTAAACAATGAGTCAAAAGATGATCATGAGAAAATCGCCTTGTAACATCTTACATGATTTGTGTGAGACAATCATTTGATGTAGACTCAGAATGTTTTGTATTGATCATTCGATCACTTGAAAATTACTTATAAGTTAATAGTTTGTGTGAGACAGCTAGTGTCATCTTCTAAGGATGTTTCAATGATTGCAATGAGAGTTTAGAAAATTAACCATTGTCTGGATATAGCACAGTATGCATACCCGTATGCAAACTGTTGTAAGAATAATTTAGGTCCAGGAACCAAGTATGCATACCCGTATGCGAACGGTTTTAACTGTTAAAGTCTGGGAACCAAGTTTGCGTACCCGTTTGCAATTTTTTTCACCTGAGTTCGGTCTGGAACGACAGTATGCGTACCCGTTTACGAACTGTCGGACATGACCAAAGTCCGGAACTCTAGTTTGCGTACCCGTTTGCAAACTGAGTTGGTTTAAGTTTTAAAATCAGTAAGTATGATTTCATACTCATGAACAAATACATTTATAAATTAAGGAATGCAGTCTTTGCAAACCGTGGCTAAAGTGTTCATGATCTGATTCTTTTGAATCAATCCGATTTTGCTTCAATTGTGTCTTATATACTTCTATGAGAATATAAACAATTGAACAACTCTATGACTAACAAAATTAGATTCATTTGATTATCATTTGATCTATAAGTGTTAAGATGAATGTGGTTAATACAAAAGTGTTCATATGGCTAACTTCGGTTTACTATTGTTGAGCCAACTCAATATACACGTTTAGGTACGGTTACCCATATCTAAATGAAGGTATATTTCATTTGTGTGTAACAAGCTAAGACTATCTAACAGTAGACATATATTGCTTTGGTTTTAAGAAAACTTAGCTTGAATATTAAATCAGGTTTTCATATAACGGTGGATATTGATTGCTTTGTTTCAAAGTTATCAAACCCTGATTTAAAGACTATAAAAGGGAAAACTCTAGAAACTGGAAAACCTAATCCCCACACCTCATGTGTGATACTAGTTGCGACTAGAGTCGATTCTCCTTTAACCTAGGTTTTTTTCTTAAAACCACTATAGGTTAACGACTTGAAGACTTCATTGGGCTTCTGAAGCCAGACCCAACTATTTTCTCTGTAGTTGCATGTTCTAATCTTACTTGTTCTATCGTATTGAGTACTATCTTCTCTAAGATTTGCTCGAGATTTATCTCCGATAGGTAAGATATAAAAAGTAATCACAAAGCTCTTCGTCTCATTCTTTGTGATTCCACAATAACTTGTTCTACTACCATATAATTAAGTTATTGTGAGGTGATTGATATTTCTAGGATGTTCTTTGGGAATATAAGACCGGATTATCAATTGTTTCCTGTTCACCTTGATTTATCAAAAGACAGAACAAAAACTTCGTAGGTATTTCTGTGAGAGATAGATTTATCTATCAGAATAGACTTTTTTATGGGAGGAAAAATTTGTTTATCAAGTGTTCGACTTTGGGTCGTACCAACTCTTAGTTGTGAGTGAGATCAGCTAAGGGAATCAAGTGCGTAGAGTCCTGTTGGGTTTCAAAGGCGTAAGGAACACGACTGTACCTTAATCATTGTGAGATTGGTTAGGGCCCAACTACATTCATGTCTGAAGTTAACTTGTAGTAGGCTATAGTCTGTAGCAGCTTAATACATTGTGGTTCCCAAAACTGGACTAGGTCCCAGGGTTTTTCTGCATTTGCAGTTTCCTCGTTAACAAAACTTCTGGTGTCTGTGTTATTTCTTTTCCACATTATATTTGTTTATATAATTGAAATATCACAGACTATGCGTAGCTCAATCAATTGGTAAATCCTACCTTTGGTTGTTGATTGAAATTGATTGACACTTGAACATTGGTTTTTGATACCGTTCAAGTTATTTCTCATATCAATCGGGCTCACAGATTTCTATCTGTTCGATTGCAGATTTTGTTGAGAAATTGAGATATAAGTCTTGGATGTATTTCCTTGATTGATTCTAACTGTCTAGTTGATTCTCTTAGAATTATATTGGAGTTAGTCCATAAAGATTGCCGAACGAAATATTAGGTGTGGTTGTTAGACCCCCGCTTTTTCAGACAGCCATTGGATCTTTTGTGATAGCATAACCGAACAACCTTAAATTTATTTGCAGTAAAAGTAAAAAACAACTCAACAAAGGTTACATCTAAAATACCACTATTGATTTACTAAAAGACAACGGTTGAATCCTCAAATACTGAAGTCGTAGTCTTGTCCGAGTTATTTTTCTGCCTAATTTTGATTGCTTTAATTTGCTCCATCCCATCTGTTAGGTCTTCGACTTTGGTGGTTGATGGTGAACGTGGCGGTCTGTTGGCGTTTGACGACCCCTATTGTGAGCCAACTTGCATGTGGTGTAGTTCGTAGAAGCTCTCCTCATATTTAACGATAATTTAGTCAGTGTAATTTAGTAATCCGACTCGACATCCAAAAGGTATTTAAAATCATCAATAACTTGTTTTTTCTTCATCTTATAATGTGTATTTTTCCGGAGAAAAAAATCCTCAGTACCTCTGGATTTAGAGTATGGGCATGGATTACAAAGTGGATTTGAATAAAGCCAAAAAAATATTATCTACCTTTCCCATCATTTAGTCTCTTTAGAATAACCAAAATTATTTCAATGGGGATGGTTGAGAGAGACGAAGAAAAAATAGAGAAGGTTACCTGAAATCACTGGGTTGCGTTGGGTGAAGACGAAGAACCCCTATGTACATGAAAGGAGGATCAAATAAAATGTTTTGAAAAAACATACAAAATCTAAAGCTACGAGTGAGGCCACTGTAAGGACGATCCTTTGCACCTCAACATCGGAACTAGTAAGGTCCAGTACATCAGACCGAAGCATGAACCTACATCAATCATGCCGTGTATAAGATAGTTTTATTAATCGTAATACAAAAATGAGACTTATTCTTATCGGTTCCTCAATCATGGCCTGGCATTTTCACCATCATCGTCAACCAATTTTATTGTACAGTTGTTGCATCCCAAATAGTATCGCGCACCATTGCTCAAAAGACGAGCGGAAATGTCATGATACATAATTTTGTTTAGTTCATGCATTGATGTTTGAATGGTAAATAACATCAACAAAAAAATGCATCAAGCTATAAATATGCATTACATCGAGGCTCCCATTTTTCCACCAACAATTATTCTATTATCTTTCGATTTGCAAACAATAGTAGGGAACTCACTTTTCTGGTTGAAAGTGTAGTTTGACGTGGGAGGGTTCTCTGACAACATATGTGGTGCACATTAATTGGCAACTAGTTATTAGCATTCATAAGTAATATATAAACAAATATTAAAAGAATTCCGTTTACTATCTTGCAATCAATCACTTCAGGATTCCCCAAGTCAAGACATGTTTTGGTTGAATTAGAATGAGACACACTATCTGGTTAGATTCAATTATTAACTTCAAATACATTAATGATTTTATTCCTTTTACCCACATCAACTGTTACCTAAAAATATTGGTCATGATCAGGAGATGATGCTTGGAAACGGTATTTCAGTATGCGAGGATGAGGGGGACATAAAAAAAATTACATAATATCTTTGAAATTGCATGCATTCAAACAAGGCTTCATTCCTACATCAAATATTATCAATCATAACATCGGTAATGTACAAAAAGATAACAATAATTCATATAAAAGAAAATATAATTGGCAAAAATACCTACTAATCCACTAAAAGTTCAACTACAACAAAATACCCCAAG
Source organism: Papaver somniferum (assembly GCF_003573695.1). Classification (NCBI taxonomy): domain Eukaryota; kingdom Viridiplantae; phylum Streptophyta; class Magnoliopsida; order Ranunculales; family Papaveraceae; genus Papaver; species Papaver somniferum. The sequence goes on along the minus strand of NC_039362.1, from coordinate 104,488,255 downwards.
AATTATTTGATAATTATGGTGCTTGTGAACAAAATATGGACTGCAACATTTACTCATAAACTTCTCATGATCTCATATTCAAATCAATATAACTCAATCAGTGCTCTAATTTTTTAAACTAGGTTTGGAATTCTAGTTGTATACTTAATCAATAAAACTGAATTTTATCTTAACCGAAACAAAAACTCACTTGAAACGATATGCTTAATTCTGATAACTAATTGAACTTGGACATGTTCAAGCGAATTAACTTCCATATGATGCCAGGATTGTAATGTTGGATTACGACGATGTAATACCATGTATTTTTAGTTACCATTCGGGTCGGGTTATACCCGAATTAGTTAACCATTTGTTTGGGTTGTTGTTTTCTTTGCCTTGGTCTAGGTGGGTTGTTTCAACTAGGAAAGATACACGTTTGGGTGAGAATATAGTCACCTAGTTAATTTTAAAATTTTAATAAAATTGAGAGAAAATAAAAATACAAATAAATAAAATATTAAATAAATGTTATTATTAGTATTAGTATTGATATAGGATTTATAACCAAAATTGGGAAAAAGAAATTGAGACTAGAAACCAAAAGTTAGAGAGAATGAGATGGAGAGAAAGAAGATGAATTGGAGCTATAGTTCTTAGATGAGGAGACTATTGAAAATCAACAAAGGATCATTGGAATCGAGGTAGAATGTTAAATCCCCTTTCTCCTTGTGTTTTTGTTAATACTTGATTTTAATTTCCTTTAATCTTGTATCATTAGGTTTATGAAATTTATTTGAATAAATATGTACCTCTTGTTGATGATCAGGCTTCTACTATTGATACAAAACATGATTAAGTAACTCTTGTTAAAAGTTGAGAATTTTCCAATGTAAATTCACCGTTGAATGTTTGTTTAAATTTGAGTGATATTTTCTGAAATTCTGGACAGATTCGCTTTGCTGTGGTTTTGATGTTCTTAAGTACTATTAATGATGTTGAAATGATTTGAGGTCTTCACGAAAGTTGTAGATAAATATCTTTTATTTAATTTTGCTTTGGAATTGCTCAATTTGAGATTAATATGAATTTACTGTGAATAATATGATAATATGATGTTATCTGCCCAGTTTTTAAGATGATCATATAAAACAAATATCTTTTGTTTGAACCGTTGGTTTGGTGTGAATTTTGGATATGTTATATAATAATCTTTCAAGAATTTTCCTGTAAATTCTGAGGATGATAAAATAGAGTTATAACCATGAAACATATAATGTAATATGGTTGCAGTTAGTTTGTTTGATTAAATGCTTGAAAGAAATTCATGTTGTTAAGCCATGGTTGCTTGTGTTATTTGTGAAAATTATTTTCAAAAGGAAATGAGTTCATGTTTTATCTTTAGATGAAATATGGTTTCATGCTAACGGCGGGTAATGATTCATGAGAGTTAAATGGGTAATGATCCCCATGGGAACTTGTGTTTCCCGACCATCTCCGTGCCGGTAAACGATAGGTGGATGTATGAACCAAGGTTTTAGTATTGTGAATGAAACGAGTAATGATACCCGAGAGCATATGGGTATGATCCCCATAGAAACTTTTGTTCCTGACCATCGATGGAGGTTGTCCCGTGCCGATAAACGATAGGTAAGTGTACAGACCAAGGTTTTCGTACCTTGAACTCATGGTTACTTGTTGTGATGACAATATTAATTTATGAATCATGTGTTGAAATTTAGATTGTATGATTTGTTGGAAAATATAATTGGTGTTATGAACTCATGCGCGAAATATAATTCAATGAATTGTTAAACTCAAGTGTGAACTTATATGGATGAATTGTGAATTGATGTGTTAAAACCCAAATGGATGATTAGTTGAAAATAATAATGGTATTGTGGACTCATGGTTTGTTGGTGATAATGTGTAGAAATCTAATTGGATAATTTATTGACAATAATATTGGTATGGTGAACTCTTGATTGAACAATTGAATTGGATTGTTGAAATTTTATTGATATAGTGAAGTCTTGTTTTGGAATCCTAATTAGATGATCTGGTATAAATATTATTGGTATTGTGAATCCATGATTGATGAAACGAGTTAAATGATTTATTGAAAATAATACTTGTGTGGTAAATCTTGATGGTTGAATATATGTATCATTAATTTCTTGAAATCATGTCGTATACCCATGTTATATGTTACTTGATTCATTAATATTGTTATGCATGTTTTGAGATTGGGATTGCATTCTACTGAGCTGTCATCTCACCCCAATGACATCCTTGCAGATTTCTTGGAAGTTGGAAGTGGAAATTAAGAAGATAGTTTAATCATTGTATTGTTTGACTGTATTGCTTGAAATGTAATTTTAAATAATATGTATGTTGAAAATGTTGTTAAAGGTGATAAGCGAATTTATATGTTTAAACTCATGTTAGAAAGGTTAAGTTACGTTTGTTGTAGTAAATAAACTAGAAGAGTTATATGCATAAGTCTCTTTCCGACCCGTAACGCTTCGAGTTCGGATCTCCATATGGGTTTGACCTTGGTCCGGAACTCGGGGTGTTACAAGTTGGTATCAGAGTTCTAGGCTTTAGATCTTGAATGGGAGCGTAACTAGATTATTTTGTATGTCTGTATGCATTTTTTTTTGATTTGGTTGTTGTATTGTTAGTTTCGTGTTATTTATGGTATTCATGCTTTTGAGGAATTCATACAAACCATTAGTTGTGTGCTGAATTGAATTGTTGTGTTGTTTATAATATTGTTTTTCCTATGCAGAATTTCGAGATTATAGTTGTTGTCTAAATTTCGGGACGAAATTTCTTTTAAGGGTGGTAGAATGTAATACCCTCTATTTTTAATTATCATTCGGGTCGGGTTATACCCGAATTAGTTAACCATTTGTTTGGGTTGTTGTTTTCTTTGCCTTGGTCTAGGTGGGTTGTTTGAACTAGGAAAGATACAAGTTTGGGTGAGAATATAGTCACCTAGTTAATTTTAATATTTTAATAAAATTAAGATAAAAATGAAAAGACAAATAAATAAAATTAAATAAGTGTTATTATTAGTATTAGTATTAATATGGGATTTATAACAAAAATTAGGAAAAAGAAATTGAAACTAGAAACCAAAAGTTAGAAAGAATGAGATGGAGAGAAAGAAGATGAATTGGAGCTATAGTTCTTAGATGAGGAGACTATTGAAAATCAACAAAGGATCATTGGAATTGAGGTAGAATGTTAAATCCCCTTTCTCCTTGTGTTTTTGTTAATACTTGATTTTAATTTCGTTTAATCTTGTATCATTAGGTTTATGAAATTTATTTGAATAAATATGTACCTCTTGTTGATGATCAGGCTTATATTATTGATATAAAACATGATTAAGTATCTCTTGTTAAAAGTTGAGAATTTTCCAATGTAAATTAACCGATGAATGTTGGTTTGAATTTGAGTGATATTTTCTGAAATTCTGGACAGATTCACTTTGTTGTGGTTTTGATGTTCTTCAGTAGTCTTAATGATGTTGAAATGATTTGAGGTCTTAAGGAGAGATGTAGATAAACATCTTGTATTTCATTTTTCTTTGGAATTGCTCAATTTGAGATTAATATGAATTTACTGTGAATAATATGATAATATCATGTTATCTGCATAGTTTTTAGAATGATCATATAAAACAAATATCTTTTGTTTGAACCGTTGGTTTGGTGTGAATTTTGGATATGTTATATAATAATTAGGGATGAAAATGGGGCGTGTATGGGGCGGGGACCTTGGATCCCATCCCCTACCCCGTTCAAAAAACCAAAACCCATCCCCTATCCGTTCCCCGTAAGAATGGGACGGGCATGGGGAATCCCCGTAGGGGATGGGTTACCAATTGGTTACCATAACATTACACTAAAAATTTAAAATTTTGTAAATAATAATAATTTTAAAAATAATTATAATGGTTCAAACAATAATAATAACCTAAGCAGTGCATTTTAAAATTTTAAGTTTATAATAACCAACTAAAACTGAAAAATAAAGGAAACAATTGATCCACAATTAAGTATTATGGTTCTTTTTACTTCTTAGTTCCACAATTAAATAATAAATAAAAGCAATATCAATATATTTTTATTATAAAAGCCGAAACCCTAGATATAATAAGTTATGGTATAGGGAGGGTATGGGGCGGGGACCTTGAATCCCATCCCCGCATCACTGCTTTCGGGGATTCCCCGTACCCCGCCCCGTTCCCTATTTAATTGGGTAAAACCTTAACCAATAGGGACGGGTCCCCACGGGGATGAGTTTGGGTGGGGCAAATTGCCATCCCTAATAATAATGTGTCAAGAATGTTCCTGTAAAATTTGAGGATGATCAAATAAAGTTATAACCATGAAACATATAATGTAATATGGTTGTTGAAAAAGCGGGGGTCTAACAACACCACCCAATATTTCGCTTAACAATCTGTATGGACTAACTCCGAAATACTTTGCTAGAGAATCAACTAGACAGTCAGACTCAATCTAGATAAACGTATCTCAAGGAGTTAATATCTCTCTCTTGATTTGATTCCTACTCAAGCTAAAATCAATAGAGAGTCTTTATCAAATACAAGGAATAACTTGGACGGTACCAAAGACCAATGTCCAAGGATCAATCAATATCAATCAGCAACCAAAGGTTGGATTTCCAATTGATGATCACGAACGCACAACCTGTATTATTTCAATTATATAAAATATAATGCGGAAAAGAAATAACACAAACACCAGAAGTTTTGTTAACGAGGAAACCGCAAATGCAGAAAAACCCCGGGACCTAGTCCAGATTGAATACACACTGTATTAAGCCACTACAGACACTAGCCTACTCCAAGCTAACTTCGGACTGGACTATAGTTGAACCCCAATCAGTCTCCCACCGATCCAAGTTACAGTTGTACTCCTACGCCTCTGATCCCAGCAGGATACTGCACACTTGATTCCCTTAGCTGATCTCACCCACAACCAAGAGTTGCTGCAACCCAAAATCGCAGACTTGATAATAAACAAATCTGTCTCACACTGAAAAGTCTATCAAAGTATAAATCTGTCTCCCACAGATAAACCCTAGGTTTTTCTCCGTCTTAAGATATAAAATCAAGGTGAACAGGAACCAATGATAATCCGGTCTTATATTCCCGAAGAATATCCTAGATTAATCAATCACCTCTCTACAATCCTTCCTGACTACACAGACGGTTTGTCGAGGAATCACAAACAGTGAGATGAAGATGTTTGTGACTTCTTTATCTTGCCTATCGGAGAACTCTCACGATCTCAAGCCAATCAAAGATTTTACTCGTACGATAGAAGATGCAAGATCAGATCACACAACTACGATAAAAGTAGTATCGGTCTGGCTTCACAATCCCAATCAAGTTTTTAAGTCGTTAACCTGTTTTTAGAGAAGAAAACCAGAGGTTAAAGGAGAATCGACTCTAGTGAGCACACTAGTATAACACAAACATGTGGGGGATTAGTTTTGCACAATGCTAGATGTCTCCTTTATATAGTCTTCAAATCAGGGTTTTACCGTAGTTACAAAGCTATCCATATTCACCGTTAGATGAAAACCTGATTTATATTCAAGCTAATATTTCTCAACCGTTAGATCGAAAACTTAGCTTGTCACACACACTTGGGTAGACGTTTACTGGGTTTGTGAAAACCATGCCCAAACGTGTACGTGTATGTTGGTTCAACATAGTAACCCAAAAGGTTAACCATATGAGCATTTCATATTAACCTTGTTCTTCTTCACCATAACTAGTTCAATGGACTCAAATGAACTAGTTAAAGAGTTATTAAATTGCTATGAGATCTTATGTAACTACACAAGACACAATTGAAACAAAGATGATTCGATTTGATTGAATCGGCTCATGAACATTATAGCCACGGTTTGCATAAAACATTCCTTAGTAATTTAATGTTTCATGTTCAGAGCACATCTTTAGATCATAACCTCTTAAGTTCACAAACGAGTTCGCGGACTTAAGTAAACCGGTTGAGTTTTCCAATCTCAGCAGAAATTCTCGGAAAGAGAACTTCCGCCAGTTCGCGGACTGGGTTCGCAGACTGATTTCACGGACTTAGTACACAAACAAGTTTTGGAAAATCCAGCAGAAATTCTCGGTCGAGAACTTCCGACAGTTCGCGGACTGAGTTCGCGGACTTGGCAAGCCAATTCCACAATCCTTCCGATTTCTCTTGATCAACAAAGTTCGAAAACTTCGGTTCAATGAATACATGGTTATGTAATCTAAACTCTCATTTTAATCATTGAGACATTCTCAGAGGACGCTATGTAGCCGTTATTCACAGACCGATTCACGTCAGAGCAATTCTCAAAGTGATTGAAACTTTTCATGACTTTCGTCACTAGGTGAAGATAAACTTGATCAAAGCGAAATGCTTTACCAACACACGATTTCGAGATATAGATAGGCGAGATATACTCGGCTCAAAATATCAAATGTGTATGATCCAATCTATATAGCATACGACTTTTGTCTCATAAGAAGTAAGAGATAGAAGAGATAGACTTTTGAGTGAAAGATAAGTTCAAATCTCCACATAACTTTTTGTTGATGAAGTTCCACGGTTCCTTGAGTAGATCTTCGTCGTTGTATGATGAATATCCATGAAGTCCTTGAGCTCAACTACAGTTTTCTATCCTAGTCCGAGACTTAACTATGTAGTATAGAAATCAAGACTCATAGTTTTGATCACTAAAATTGACAAACATGCTTGAGATAGCAACACATGCGAGGTCGACCGAGCTATGCTCTAACAATCTCCCCCTTTGTCAATTTTAGTGACAAAACTATTAATACATATGGAATACAAAAAAGATAAACTTTAGTGGCTCCTATTCCATAGTCTAATATTCAACGTTCCCTGAAATCTCCGTCCTTCCAAGTACTCCAATGATACCAAAGGTTGTAAGTTTAGCATCACCGTTGTTGAAGATCCGTAGCTATAACAATGAGAGAAATCGAGATTCTTGATCATTATTATACAGTGTCATAGTATTATTATGTAACATCAAAGTCCAATTGTATAACGACTTTAACGATAATACTGTGGTGATATGTATCACTCCCCCTTAGTCAATACTCCATCTCGATCATGGAAACCACTCCCCCTTACACAATGATCCAAAAACCATATGTATTTGTTGTGTGAACTACAATATTTCTCCCCCTTTTGTCAATAAAATTGGCAAAGGTACAAGAACGGGATCATAATGAAATTTTCACAAGAGACATTTCATAGACTAAAAGAAAAATACTTACCAACTTAATTTAGATGCAATTATAAAGCTGGAGATAAATGCATTCATCAAGGAGTTTTAAGATACAAGGTAACCCCTATAAAATTCCACAGCCGCACACTCCGCAAGATATTACCATTAAGCACAAGTTCAAAAGAACTCTCCCCCATTTGATGTCATTCCCGGAAGAACAACAAGAGCTACCTTAATTTCGAAAGAAAAGAAGAATTTTTAAATTGGACACCAAAAACCATAGAAATGATTTTCTATATATAAAACTCAACCAAATTAATCACAAAAAAACCCATGATTAATTTAATTGGAATACGCAACTAAATCAAACCACAAAAGTGATCAATTTAATTGAAGGTGCTCAACATAAGTAAGCTTACGGAGCTACAACTAAGATAATCATACGGAGACGACTAACTTAATCGTTCACATACTCAACATAAGGAAAAAACCTTACGGAATATACAACTACATTAACCAATAGAACATGATTTCTATAGCCGTTCATATACTCAACACAAGAACTTGTGGAATATATGAAAACTCAACTAGACTAATTACAAGAGAACTTATAATTAATCTAATTGGAATACAAACAACCAAACTGATCACAAAAGTAATCAATTTAATTATCAAAAGATTTGCTCGACAAAAGAAGACTTTCGGAGCAAATAACTAAATAACCAACCAAGATGATTAATTTAGTTCATAATGCTCAACATATAGCATCTTATGGAACAACCAACAAAGCCAATAAGAATAATCGACTTAGTTGTATCGTGCTCAACATAAGACACACAATGGAGCCTTTACGATAAAACATAACAAAATGGATCAATGAAGATCAATACCGTGGATAACATGCAAGGATCTATTCTATTTTCCGACATAATAGACTTTATCCTTGTCAAACAAAAGATTTCATCCTATTTTCCATCAAATAAATGACTGCATAAGCATAACTTTTGTAATTGTCAAAAGTCCATTCGTCCTTTCATCAATACGAATATCAATTTATGAACAACTTTACTTTTGACACAATATGGGACCTTCAAGTTCACGCACGCAAATAATACATATCTCATAATCAAATTGCAATATCACAAAATCATAACGATCAATACTGCAATAACATCATCCTCCAAATATTTTTAGAATTTAAAAACCAATAAACCTAAAAAATAACATAAGAAGATGAAAACAAAAATAGATATGTGTAGTCACAATCATCGCTATTCAAAGCACTAGTTATTCTTCCAACTAATCCAAAAAGAAGACATACTAGGCAATAATTCCTTTGAGAAATTCTTTATCATTCCCAAACTCCTTGTTATCGACAACCATCGGTACATAAGGTTCACGGAGATAAATGTCAATACCCACGAACTGCCTTGGCTGAAGAGGTCGAATTAGGGTCATCTGAATTTCCAAAGATTTAGACACGAACGTCTTTATTCATAAATCTCCCTTCTTATTTCCTTTAACTCATCAAGAACATCGAAAAACTTCTGATAGTTAGAAGGAACAACCCTGAGTTTTCTTGTATTCCTTCTTTTTATTTTCAGGGACTTAGAAACAGTAGATTTTTCTTTTTCCTTGATTGAAGACTTAACAATCATGTTGACATCCTTTCCATATGACGACATAGTGCTTTGAGAACAGTTATAAACAACTGGATTTGTGTGATTGAATCACTTAAGTCAACAAGCAGTCTTATATAGGATGTCAAGAGGAAAAAAGAATGTAGGGTTCGAAACCTATTGACAGGTTCGTATACGCCCAACTCTAAACCATATAGAGTAGAATTGTCGATAATAACCCTTTCTTTTATTTGATAGAAAAAAATTAAGAAAAGAAGGAAAAACTCTTCTGAAACCTGGATCAACACTCAATCTTGTCTCTTTTCGAACAGGCACATGAGACAAGATTTTCCCAACAACACAATCAAGTTGTGTTGCGATGAACAACGATTTGTCCATCTTTTTCCTCATGGGAGGAATCCACTGATCTTTGTCTATCAAAACGATTTGACCATATTTTCTTTTCAAATGGTCTTATTCTATCCTTGGAAACCAACTTCTTAGACGAAGATAAGATCCTACATACCTCGTCGGTCTTCTGAGCAAGTTTCAGCTTCCTTGCTAATCGATCTGCTCTTCGTTGAAGTTTGCTGGCGTGCCTTATTTGGTGCTTGTATTTGTAACACCTTGATAGCTCGTGTCCCTTCATCGAACCAAACGAGCACATCGAACTTGGATAGTATTCAGGCATCTGAGATGTGCAAGCAGACAGACATACAGTTGATCCTGAAACATCACTGAAAGGGTTTCCAGTTATCGGATTCAAAGAATTTTCCAGCTTGATTGGGTTTCCTTCTTCTCCGAACCCATTGAGGTTGATATATGTATTGATACAAGTATCAAAATTGATGTTTTCACAAAGAAGCCCTACATTTGATTTCCTATCTTCATCAGAATCATAGGTTTCAAACATTTCATTAAGTGTTACAGCTAGACCTTTGTTCCCAGTTTATTTTCTACGATTTGGGAATTCGTTAGCAAAATGGCCAAAACCCTTACACTTAAAGCACTGAGGCATGTCCTCGTCATCAGCCTCGTCAGCATCCCTGTTTTTAGGAGGTACGCAACCGTGAGGTTTGTCTGATGACTTAGGTTTGTCTCTTGAAAACCGTTTACTTCTCTTCAACAGAAGATCCCTAAACTGTCTTGTGATCAAGGAGACTGATTTGTCAAGATCTTCATCCGAAAAATCATCCTCATACTGATCATCCTCAGAGACATGAACAATCTTACCTTTGACCAGTAATTTAGTGTTTTTCTGTGTTTTAAAGGCCACATCCTTACCGACTTTGGATGTATGCTCATGGTCAAAGATCTTAAGCTTTCCAACCAAGGTGTTTCTGGAAAGATTATTGAGGTTATTCCCCTAAACGATGGCATGCTTCTTAGACTCGTATCTAGATGGCAGCGATCTGAGAATTTTCATCACAATGTCCTTTTCAGGAATAGTCTTACCCAATGTGAAAGATGCGTTACTAATTTCAGACACTTTGTGATTAAACTCATCAAATGTTTCTTCATCTGCCATACGAAGGTTCTCCCAATCGGAATTAAGGTTTTGAAGCCTAGCATCCTTTTCACTGGAGTTGCCTTCAAATACGGTTTCTAAGATATCCCAAGCATCTTTAGATCTAGTGCAGTTTGTCACATGATGCTGAAGATTTGGGGTAATGGCATGTATGATAGCATTCAAACCGTCGGAATTTTGCTTTGCAGCAGTTATCTCAACAGCGTAGTATTCACCAATAGGTTTGGGAACGTTTACATCACCGACTGCCACAACGGGAGCATCATAGCCATTAACCACATATACCCATGATTGAAAATCACGCGATTGAAGAAAAGCTCGCATATCAATTTTCCACCATAAGTAATTGGAGCCATCAAAGACTGGTGGTACGTTAATAGAGATAGCACCTTTGTCCATAGAGTCAGATCGCTACAAACACTGACTTGTTAGGTGTAGATGGTGGATTTTCGACAAAGGGTAGAATTGTAAAATTATACTCCAGATTCGGCAACCGGATGAGTATTGAGGCTCATGTCTCTCATCAAATCCTGAAAGCTCATGCCATAAAATCTCTAACTGAGAAGGCTGTCTCTCAGAGTACATGTAGATGTGTAGTCTCTCAGCTGAGGCCACGACACATCATGAATACTGAGCAATTTCAGTAATTACTCCGGATTCGGCAATCGGATGAGTATCGAGACTCATGTCTCTATACATGAAAGCTCATACCACCTCTGATGGAGAAAGTCTCTCAGAGAAGATGTAGATGTGTAGTCTCTCAGCTGAGGCCACGACACATCTCATACTGTATAGAATCGAAAGATTGGGCGGCTCCTAGACAGCATGTCTGCTAGTATAGAGTGACAACGTCTTCGGGATGTAACCAAGTTTTCCCCGACTATGCAAGAGGAATATGACACTCCAGCAAGTTCATATTGCTCAACCCTCAGATAATTAATGCTCCTAGACAGGAAGCCCTTCTAGTATAGAGCCAGCAATTAATTATCTTAAAGCGTCTGAATATCCAGCAATATTCTACGAGCCATCGCCTGAATATCCAGCAATATTCTACGAGTTGTCAATTAATCGCCTGAATATCCAGAAATATTCTACGAGTCGTCAATTAATCGCCTGAATATCCAGCAATATTCTACGATTCCTCGTTATATTTCGTTACTTCAATCTGTGGTTCTTCCCAGCAGAATCCCACAGGTTAGTGATAAATATTCAACGAAACAGGCATCTGAGCATCGAATAAGCCCTGACAAAAATGGTGCAAGTGTAATTAGCAGATAATGCACAGACCAACATTTTGAATGCACGAACGAGCATTTCAAAAATACGAACGAACAAGGAACCTATGCAAAATAGGAAGGGAAAATAATAATAATAAAATATTAAGCAAAAGCGCCATGGGACTAGGCTCACCAGCCGGCCAGTCATGCCGTGACTAGTTCCGTGCCCAATTTTATATTTTATCATATTTTTACTATTTTCACGATCTCATGAAAATCCTCTTATTCGAGCAAATTTCCTTTATTTCAAATAAATTATCTAAATCACATGATTTTATCAAAAATAATAAAATTAGGAAAGGTGTCGCGGGACCGAGCACCAGCCGGCCATGTCTTGGATGGGACGGTCCCAAACCTCACGTCCCATTATTTTATTATTCCTTCTCAAATTATGAAAATTTCTTGATTTTATGAATTTTCCCTAAAATTACCTAATTTCATGTATTTTCTCTAAAATCATGGAAAATATTAAAAAATTAGGAAAACTTGTGGGACCGGGCTCTAGCCGGCCGGCCATGCCCTAGCCGGTCCCACACACCCATTATTTTATTATTATTTGGTGTTTTGTTTCCTGATTTCTTGAAAACTCCCTGATTTCAACAAAATATCTTGATTTCAACAAATCCCTTTAATTTTATGAAAATTATCTAAAATCATCAAAATTACATAAAATTGGGAAGAGTGCCTTGGGACCCCCCCATTGGCCAGCCGGCCATTCACGGCCATTGCCGGTCCCACACTCCCATTCCCTATTTTATATTTCAATTTATTGATTTTCAACAAATCCCTTTGATTTTATGAAAATTATCTAAAATCATCAAATTTACATAAAATTGGGAAGAGTGCCTTGGGACCCGCGCCCATTGGCCGGCCGGCCATCCACGGCCATTGCCAGTCCCACACTCCCATTCCCTATTTTATATTTTAATTTATGTCTCTCATCTCATGGAAGTTCCCTAATTTCGCCAAACTCTCCAGTTTCATGGAATTTCCCTTAAATTAGAGAAAAATACATAAAATCACATAAAACTGGGAAAAGCATGTGGGACCGCGTGTCAGCCGGCCGGCCATGCCCTTGACGTGGCCGGTCCAATACCTTGTAATTCCTTGTTTTATTTATTATTTTCATCATCTCATGTATTTTTGCCGGTTTCAGCAAAACCATGGATTTTGCATATTTTCTCCAAATGTTGCTCAAACGTGCACCAGAAAATATCAAAATTCTCAGGACTGAAGCGTGAACATTATGGTGACATGGGCACATCCCCTTGACCGACCAAGGGTTATCCTGAGGCTTGCAAACATCTGACCCCGCGTGCTTTAATGATTTTAACCTAATTTGCTCAACTGCTCATATTAGGTTCAAACTCTTTCCAAACAATTGGAAGTTTGCTCAAATGACCATCTACTGGTCCGACGGCCATCAAGAGACGGTCCCATGACCTCTTGGCCGGTCCCTCATATTTTTCCATAAAACCAGTTTTATGATTTGTCTCTCACACGAGCATTATTTCAGTAAATGATTAAACCAACATTTAATCATTCTTTCACCAACTGGTCCTCAAGAGACTTTGGTATTTTTGCTCATTCGAGCATCTGGGTATTATATGGTGAACCCGTCATCCCATGTAGCCGGTCTTATGTGATTTGCAATAAATCATTATCTCGGTAAAATTAGGGTTTTGAATCCAGAGCTCTGCAGAAACGTAATTCTGAGCAGATTCGAACACTCTGATAATTTTATGTTGATTCCATGATTAACATTCGTATTTATTTTGCTCGACCCAGCAGTCAGTAACTTAAATTAATATTTTACTTGGTCCAGCTTCCAACAATTCATTAAAAGAACAATATTTGTTCAAACTAGTAATATTTGCTCGAACTAGCAATATTCGCTCGAACCGGCAATATTTACTCAATTGGCAATATTCGCTCGGACGAGCAATATTTGCTCAAACCAGAGAATGTTGGTTCAACTATCAATATTCAACAATTTAGAAACACAGTTTTGCTCGTCTTAGGTTATGATGATACTTCGTCTCAGCAGACACGTTAAATTCATGAGTTTCGAAACATTTACTCACACATGTTCAACTCAGCGCTACATGGACTCATCGTCCTATAAAGTCACCAACTGACTCCAAAATCATGAGATTTCAATCGTGTCACATGGGGGGATATTAACTAGGGTTTTGTTCTGGCGGTCTACGACACGTGTGTTCACCCACGATGAGAATGTGAGCAAGTCGTGCAATCAGTTGGAATAGTCAGCAAATTAGTGGGTGGAAAGTTAACCAAGTCTTCGCACGATGAGTAATTGGTTTTAACATGATTTCCCCATTTCCCATTCTCTGATTCCAGCAACTGTCACACTTCATGGGATCATGGTGTTTTCAACTCCGGCATTATAAAATGTCCCTGAATCCTGATTAAAAAGACAGAAGTTTTCGAACACTCGAACAACATTCTCCAAGACGAGCAATTTCTCATCAAAGTTCATACAGACAATCTTTCGTCTACACGAACTCACAGAAATTACTTTCAATTGAGAAAAATTCAATCATTCAGAGCATTTTCACGCTGAATTCACAACACACCTACAATCTCAAATCACCATTGATCTCACGTCTTTCACAGCTTCCCTCCTACAGATCAACCCATCCTCTCTTGTGACCGAATTGACTCTGGAACGACCATTGTTCTTGGTTTAGGCCGGGGTCTTACAGATTGATCTCTCGAACTTAGAGCACTCCCTTCTTGCAGTGCATCTATGTGAGGTTCAACATTTCGTTCGGTTCAAGGAGTCTCCACACGGTCGACTCTTCAATTCCGTAAAAACCAGCAAATCGTTTTTCCCCACTCACATTAGGTCTTAAACGTGTTTGCCTGCTCTGATACCAATTGAAAAAGCGGGGGTCTAACCACACCACCCAATATTTCGCTTAGAAATCTGTATGGACTAACTCCGAAATACTTTGCTAGAGAATCAACTAGATGGTCAGACTCAATCTAGATAAAAGTATCTCAAGGAGTTAATATCTCTCTCTTGATTTGATTTCTACTCAAGCTAAAATCAATAGTGAGTCTTTATCAAATACAAGGAATAACTTGGACGGTACTAAAGACCAATATCCAAGGATCAATCAATATCAATCAACAACCAAAGGTTGGATTTCCAATTGATGATCACGAACGCACAACCTGTATTATTTCAATTATATAAAATATAATGCGGAAAACCATGCCCAAACGTGTACGTGTATGTTGGTTCAACATAGTAACCCAAAAGGTCAACCATATGAGCATTTCATATTAACATTGTTCTTCTTCACCATAACTAGTTCAATTAACTCAAATGAACTAGTTAAAGTGTTGTTCAATTGCTATGAGATCTTATGTAACTACACAAGACACAATTGAAACAAAGATGATTCGATTCGATTGAATCGTCTCATGAACATTATAGCCACGGTTTGCATAAAGCATTCCTTAGTAATTTAATGTTTCATGTTCAGAGCACATATTTAGATCATAACCTCTTAAGTTCGCAAACGAGTTCGCGGACTTAAGTAAACCGGTTGAGTTTTCCAAACTCAACAGAAATTCTCGGAAAGATAACTTCCGCCAGTTCACAGATTGGGTTCGCAGACTGAGTTCGCAGACTGGGTTCGCGGACTTAGCACACAAATGAGTTTTGGAAAATCCAGCAGAAATTCTCGGTCGAGAACTTCCGACAGTTCGCGGACTGAGTCTGCGGACTGGGTTCGCGGACTTGGCAAGCCAATTCCACAATCCTTCTGATTTCTCTTGATCAACAAAGTTCGAAAACTTCGGTTCAAGGAATACATGGTTATGTAATCTAAACTCTCATTTCAATGATTGAGACATTCTCAGAGGACGCTATGTAGCCGTTATTCACAGACCGATTCACGTCAAAACAATTCTCAAAGTGATTGAAACTTTTCATGACTTTCGTCACTAGGTGAAGATAAAATTGATTAATCGAAATGCTTTACCAACACACGATTTCGAGATATAGATAGGAGAGATATACTCGGCTCGAAATATCAAATGTGTATGATCCAGTCTATATAGCATAAGACTTTTGTCTCATAAGAAGTAGGAGATAGAAGAGATAGACTTTTGAGTGACAGATAAGTTCAAGTCTCCACATACCTTTTTGTTGATGAAGTTCCACGGTTCCTTGAGTAGATCTTCGTCGTTGTATGATGAATCGCCATGAAGTCCTTGAGCTCAACTACACTTTTCTATGCTAGTCCGAGACTTAGCTATGTAGGCTAGAAATCAAGACTCATAGTTTTGATCACTAACATTGACAAACATGCTTGAGATAGCAACGCATGCGAGGTCGACCGAGCTATGCTCTAACTGTTGCAGTTAGTTTGTTTGATTAAATGCTTGAAATAAATTCATGTTGTTAAGCCATGGTTTCTTGTGTTGTTTGTGAAAATGATTTTCAAAAGGAAATGAGTTCATGTTTTACCGTTAGATGAAATATGGTTTCATGCTAACGGCGGGTAATGATCCCCAAGAATTAAATGGGTAATGATCCCCATGGGAACTTGTGTTACCTGACCATCGATGGCGGCTGTCCTAAACGATAGGTGGATGTACGAACCAAGGTTTTCGTATTGTGAATTAAACGGGTAATGATCCCCGAGAGCATATGGGTATGATCCCCATATGAACTTTTGTTCCTGACCATCGATGGAGGCTGTCCCGTGCCGATAAAAGATAGGTGGGTGTACGAACCAAGGTTTTCGTACCGTGAACTCATGGTTACTTGTTGTGATGACAATATTAATTTGTGAATCATGTGTTGAAATTTTTATTGTATGATTTGTTGGAAAACATAATTGTGTTATGAACTCATGTGCCAAATATAATTCAATGAATTGTTAAACTCAAGTGTGGACTTATATGGATGAATTGTGAATTGATGTGTTAAATCCCAAATGGATGATTAGTTGACAGTAATAATGATATTGTGGACTCATGGTTTGTTGGTGATAATGTGAATGATGTGTAGAAATCTAACTGGATAATTTGTTGACAATAATATTGGTATGGTGATCTCTTGATTGAACAATTGAATTGGATTATTTGTTAAATATTATTGATATAGTAAAGTCTTGTTTTGGAATCCTAATTAGATGATCTGGTATAAATATTATTGGTATTGTGAATCCATGATTGAGAACGAGTTAAATGATTTATTGAAAATAATACTTGTGTGGTAAATCTTGATGGTTGAATATATGTATCATTGATTGCTTGAAATCATGTCGTATACCCATGTTATATGTTACTTGATTCATTCATATTGTTATGCATGTTTTGAGATTGGGACTGCATTCTACTGAGATGTCATCTCACCCCAACTGACATCCTTGCAGATTTCTTGGAAGTTGGAAGTGGAAACTAAGAAGATAGTTTAATCATTGTATTGTTTGACTGTATTGCTTGAAATGTAATTTTAAATAATATGTATGTTGAAAATGTTGTTAAAGGTGATAAGAGAATTTATACGTTTAAACTCATGTTAGAAAGATTAAATTATGTTTGTTGTAGTAAATAAACTAGAAGAGTTATATGCATAAGTCTCTTTCCGACCAGTAACGCTTCGAGTTCGGATCTCCATACAGGTTTGACCTTGGTCCGGAACTCGGGATATTACAGACGAACTTGACACTCCATTTGTATACTTGGTCTGCACAACCCAAAGTATTCAACACTACACCAGCACTAAAATTCTACTGCATCACCACATTATTATGATTGCAGTAGCAGTTGTCTTTTGGTGAATTCTCCAAACACTTTTTCTGCACAATGACATTATTCTAAATATTTGAGATTCGGGGACGATTAGAATTAGGTGATTTGAGTTCCCAATTCCAGTCGGGAAACAAGGTTTGTTGTGGGGGTCTGATAGTGTTCAATATTCAATTGAAACCAAAAAAGTTGTGATGATAATCTATTCACCTAAAACCTTAAAATATTCAATGGAAAGCAAACAAAGGTGTGATAAAAATATGTTCAATTGAAACCTCAAAAAAAGTCTTAATGGGGTGGTCGATGTGTGGAATGTTGAAATCAAACAAAGTTGTGATGATAATTTTTTCAATTGAAAAAAAAAAAAAAAGCCTGATTGATGTGGATTGTGCTAGTTTTTGGAGGAAGGAGAGAATGAGAATGAAAAAACGAGTTGTTGCTTTCCCTTAGTTTTTACTGAATTTAGTGAAGGGCAACTTAGTAATTTAGAGGTGTTTTCACCAAATTTTGCGTCGTACAAAAAGTCGAACTTTCTTTTATTGTAGTTAGATATTTAGTGTTGGTAGTTGAGGACGCTGTTTTGAGGCATACCTAATGGTGCCAAAATAGGGTCACTAGGTTGTAAAACCAATCATCCCTTTTTCATCATTTTTTTTTTGACCGACAAAGAAGAGATTAAATTGATCAAAAAAGAAGAGGGTATAAAATAATTATACCACCCTTAGTTACAAAGAAACAAAAAAAGAAAATGATGGTAACAGACTACCAATCTTAATGAGAAAAATAAATTGTAGACCAGTTTCTCATAACAGTATTTGCATCCACAGACTCAAACTCTTTTATAGCTAAAGACCAAGTAAACAAGAAGTAAAATGCTTTGTTGATAACTGCTCTGGCATTGTTGCTTTTGTCGTTAAAGGCTCTGGCATTTCTTTCCTTCCACAGGCTCCACTTTATGGCTGCAGGAATTAAGTACCAAACAGCTGTGTTATCTTTACTGCTCTGAATTAGACCCCAAGCTTGCAACATTGCAGTCATGTCAACTGGCATAGAGAAGAACCAATTTAAATGACACACGAAATCATTCCAAACCTGTCTAGCAAAGGTGCAGTGGAGTAAAAGGTGAGTAGCAGTTTCAACTTCATCACAGAACAAGCAACCTTGTGGTACATCCATCCCTCTCCTTCTTAAAAGATCTCTTGTGGGTAATCTGTTGTAAGCCAATAACCATAAGAAGAATCCAATCTTAGGTGGACATTTAAGCTTCCAAATAAGATTGAAAATTGGGCCAGTAAGCAAAGTATCACCATTAGCAGTAAGTTTGTCATAGATATAACTAACAAAAAACTGCTTTAACTTTGTAAGAGACCATTGCAATTCATCAGGAGCAGACATGTTGAAGCTAAAGTCATTCAAATCAGCAGAAAGGAGATAATACTCAGCTCTAGCAGCAACATTAAGTCTTCTGGGAATGTGAAGATTCCAAATGACTGTATTATCAGCAATACTTCCCATTGCAGCAACTATGAATTTCTTAGCTCTAGAGACTGCATATAGATTTGGATAACAAGATTTAAGAGAATGCTGATATAACCAATTATCTTCCCAAAATATGCAAAGATTTCCGTTGTTTACTTTGAACCGAATAAATTTCAGAAAAGTAGGATGATACTTCATGATTGCTCTCCATACAGATTTTCCATAAGTACATGTAGGAATTTTTGAAGCCCGATTGACATCTCCAGAATCATATTTTTCTTCTATTAATGATCTCCATAAAGTAGTATCTTCTACTTCATATCTCCAGGACCGTTTAGTAAGTAAATCATGGTTGACTTGTTTCAAATTCTTAATGCCCAAACCACCAACTTTCTTTTTTCTTGTTAAAGCATTCCATTTCACTAGATGAAGTTTCTTCTTGCCTTTGTTGTCATTCCAGAGAAAGTCCTTCATAATTTTTTCAGTCTTCTTCAAAACTGAGGCAGGCATCTCAAACAAAGACATATAATAAATTGGCAAGCTTACCAAAACACTATTTATAAGAGTAATTTTTCCATCTCTAGATAAGAGAGGTTTTTTCCAGCCTGCAAGCTTTTGAATAAATTTCTGTATGACCTTATCCCAATTAGCAATGACACCACATCTATCACCTAAGGGAAGTCCAAGATAATTAGTGGGAAGAGAACACTATAACATCCCAAAATGGAAGAAAAAACTGATAAGTCACCTTCATAGCCTACTCCATATATTTGACTTTTTGCAAAATTTATTTTCAAACCAGTGAGCATTTCAAAAGAAAGAAGAATGAGTCTTAGACTTTTAACCTGTTGAACATCTGCATCAAGAAAGATTAGAGTGTCATATGCAAATTGCAGATGACTAATAAGCATACCATTTGGTTTAACCTGAAAACCTGAAATGAAACCTTGATCTTGAGCTTTCTTGATCATGAAAGTTAATGCTTCTCCAACCAATAAAAAAATAAATGGTGAGATGGGATCACCCTGTCTGATACCTTTTTTACTTGTAAAAGGCCAATTGCACTGCCATTAATGAGAATTGAAAATTTCACAAACTCTACACAACATCTTATCCATCTTCTCCATTTGTCACCAAATCCCATGAGATGAAAAGTTTCGTCAATGAAGTCCCAATTAACATGATCAAAGGATTTTTCAAAGTCAATTTTACAAAGATACCTGGCTTACCACTTCTCAATCTAGAATCAATCAATTCATTTGCAATTAAGACACCATCCAAGATTTTTCTTTTCTTTACAAAAGCAAACTGTTGTTGAGAAATAATGTGGGGAAGAACAAGCTTGAATCTCTCAGCAAGAATCTTGGAGATAACCTTATACACACAATGAATTAAGCTTATAGGCCTCAAATCTTTAATCTCTTCAATTGAATCTTTTTTTGGAATCAAAGCAATAAAGGTGTTCTTCAATCTCCAATCTAAAAAACCTTTATTCTGCAGTTCATTCATGACTTTGAGAAAATCTTCTTTTATGATACTCCAATAAATAAGATAGAATTTGACAGGAAACTCATCTGGTCCTGGAGATTTTAATTGACCCAAAAGCTTTATTGCTGCCAAACATTCATCTTCATCAAAGTCTTTTTGAAGAGCTACATTAATCTCATTTGAAATTTTAGTGAAATTCATGCCATCCATTGAAATATTTCTTGGACTTTGAGTTTGAAAAATGTTTTGAAAGTAAGAAACAATGCCATTTTTTATCTCTGCTTCATCACTAGTCATAGTACCATTTACCTTTATGGAACCAATAAATTCCTTCTTCTTCTATCATTAGCCAGCCTGTGGAAGTATTTGGTGTTTTTTTCAAAGTCCTTAATGTGAGTTACTCTTACTCTGCTCCTCAGCTTCTCAGCATTGATGGAAGTTAACTTGCAATATTCTTGCCTAGCATTGGTTCTTTCCTCCCATTGCAAATCAGTAAGGCCATTATTAGCATCCTCAGCAGCATCAACAGACATGAAAATATCCTCCAATTCTTCAAGTCTGATATCAACTACTCCAATTTACTCCACTCCTTGAGCTTTATTTTAAGCATTTGAAGCTTTTTGCAGAAAATGTAACCAACACTTCCTGAAACAGAAAAACAAAGCCACATATCTTTGACAAAATTAAGAAAGTTTGGGTGAGAAAACCAGAAATACTCGCATCTAAACGGTGGTGGTCCATGCTTCAGCCCCTGTGAAATAAGTGCAATTGGATTATGATCAGAACAAGGCCTTGCAAGAGCCTGTTGAATCACTTTAGGGTAACAACATTCCCAATCAGGAGACACAAGGATTCTGTCAATTCTACTTCTGATAATTTGAGTTTGATTATTGGTCCAAGTGTAAGTGGAACCAATCAAAGGGAGATCAATTAGTTGATGCCTTGAGATGAATCTATTGAATTTGTTCATACCAGAAGTTACATCCTCGCCTGAAGTTCTTTCATGAGTGAATCTAATCTCATTGAAATCTCCTCCTATAACCCAAGGATATCTCCAAAAACATCTGACTTCTTCAATCTCCCTCCATAATAGTTTTAAATTGTGACTACTCATTTTCCCGTAGTCTACGTAATGTATGCAGCTCAGAGAATCAGATGATGAGTAGTATCGATACCTCTGTTGAACTGATAATGATAAGTAATAAAAGATATCAAAGATCACAATAATAACTAAGAACACAATATAATGTAAAAGCTTCTAAGTTATCATGAGACACAAGAGATTACGTGGTTCAACTTTTGTCTACGTCCACGGGGTAATGAGTGATTGCATTGTATTAAGTATGGTGGTTACAAAGATCTTAAATGCTTCCGAAAGTAATAGAGAGAACTCAAGTTGAAGTAAATACTTAAGCTCTAAATATTAAAGAAGTATAAGTTTAAGACTAGATCTTCTCTCCTAGATATTGAATGCCCTTAGTTTGTTGGTGAGCTTTGGTATTTATAACCCCTTATGCTCCAGGTATATCTTTGCTGCCTCTGGGTTCATCATTTGCTGATATACCTTTCGTACCAATTGTACCTTCGTTTACCGCGTGCTTTCTCCAGTCGTATTCTGCTATCTCAGCTGACCCACGTTCCTTCGGGAACTTCCCAACCTTAGTACAGTTTGTACCTTCGTTCACCTCCAGCCTCTGCCAATCAGGTACTGCCACATCATCTCTCTTCACGTTCTTTGATCATGCGTGTAGATAAGAGATTTGTGCATTTAATACTGATTAGATGCGTCATCTAACTTTGTCCCCTCGCCAGATGCCCCTTCCTAGACTAGGCTTTCCTTTTTCCATCCTGGACGTCGAGGTATCCCTTCTTGGGATGAGATAAAGCAGATCTGCAAAGGTATCCTTTGTTACTCAGGTTTCTCTGCATAGCGAGGGCTACACAGTTATCTTGTATGCAGCCACTAAGATCGTGACACGTGCTCCGCAGAATATTGGTATTCACAGTTTCACCCTTTTCTTTCGTATTTTACCATTTGGTAGGATTGGAAGAAAACTTCCGTTACGCCGCCATTTTTGCACGTACCGATTGGGTGGTCCCTACATGTTCTTTCATGCAATAACTTCCCCTTGAATTTCGGGACATCCAAATTTTTGGATTCTCCAGCTGCCTATAAGAAGGGAATAAAGAGAAGGAATTTTCACTAACTCCTTTTCTTCTTCGAACTGTCGCTCTCCATCTCTTTCATAGAGATTTTTCTCCTACTGCTAACTGTTCCCTTTCTCCTTCGATTCCTCAAGTATCTGGTTCAGCACTTGATTGTATAAGTAAGTGGTCTTTACTCGTTGTCGTTGTTTTCATATTTCTCCATGCTCAATCCTGTATTTCCTTCTTTGATTGATGGATGTTGCTGCTGTACTTGCATGTGAGAATTCTAGTTCTTTTTCACTTGTTCATGTTGTATGATAACTTGGGTTTTATCCCATTTCGCGTTTTGATGATGATTCTGCCATGATTGTTCTTCGTCTGCAATCTTGATTTTGGTGGTGAATGATCCTTGATTCTGCCTTATGATGAGTTTAAACCCTCTCTTTGGTTGGTTTAATAAAACCCATGCCCAAAGTATACTGGTTTTTTCCCTTTATTTTCTTTTGAAGTGGACTGTGATTTTCGTCCGCTATTGTTGATGGGATGTTTTCCCTGTTGGTGCTAGGAATTATGAGACTCCCGAAGAAGCATACGCGTAAGGGTCCGAGGACCTCTCCGTCAACTGATCCACCTCCGCGGATGGATCATCTTGATGCTACGCCATCCCCGCCCCCTGAGGACCCTGAGATGCCTACTGGCACTGAGATGGCTATGGTTCCCGAGGATGTTGCGGACCCTGAGGTTGGAGAAGTTGTTGTTGAGGACCTTCCACCTCCTCCTCCTCACTATGAGCTTCAGAGGCTTCAATTGCGTGACAAGGATAGCTTCGCTCATTTGTCCATTGCTGAGATCACCAAGTCTTTTCGCCTCCATAAATTCGAGATCTCCTTCGTCAATGGTCCTGATATTCTCACCGAGTCCCTTATCCGGGATTTTCCTTACGATGAGAATAACCTCCTGATTAGTGTTGGCCAATTGGTCGCAGGTATGCTCCTCCCTTTGTTTAGTAGAAAGGATCCCTTCTACTATGACGTTTTTTCTACCAGGGATGGCCCGGTGAACAAGACTCTGTTAGAGCATTGCTCGGTCGAACTCGCATGCATTGTATCTCAAGCATGTTTGTCAATGTTAGTGATCAAAACTATAAGTCTTGATTTCCAGTCTACTATAGCTAAGGTCTCGGACTAGGATAGAAAGTGTAGTTGAGCTCAAGAACTCCATGGCAATCATCATACAAGACGAAGTACTACTCAAGGAACCGGTGGATCTTCATCGACTAAAAAGTATGTGGAGACTTGAAATTATCTATCACTCAAAAGTCTATTTATCTCCTATCTTGAGACAAAAGTATTTTTGCTATATAGACTTAGATTAAAAACGATGTTTGTGAACTTATTCTTATATAAATTAAGGAATGGAGATTGCAAACCGTGGCTATATAGTTCATGAACCGATTCGAGTGAATCAGATCGTTTTTGCTTCGATTGTGTCTTGTGTAGTTACATAAGATTTCCTTGCAATTGAACAAATCTCTAACTAGTTCATTTGAGTCACTTGAACTAGTTATAGTGAACAAGAATATGGTTGATATGAAAGTGATCATATGGCTAACCATTTGGTTGACTATTGTTGAACCAAAAAATGTACAAGTTTGGGTACGGTTACACAAGCCTAGAAACGTGCATTTCATTTGTGTGTAACAAGCTAGTTTTCGATCTAACGGTTGAAAGATATTAGCTTGAATCTAAATCAGGTTTTCATCTAACGGTGAATATTGAATGCTTTGTTACCAAGCTAACATTGATTGCAAACTCTGATTTGAAAGACTATATAAGGGAGAACTCTAACAACTGGGAAACCTAATCCCCATACCTTTTGTGTGATACTAGTTGTGCTAAGCTAGAGTCGATTCTCCTTTAACTTTGGTTTCTTCTTCTAAACCAGGTTAACGACTTAAAGACTTCATTGGGATTGTGAAGCTAGACCGATACTACTTTCTCGTAGATGTGTGATCTGATCTTGTTGTTTCTATCGTACGAGTACAATTGTAATAATTGGTTTGAGATTGATATCTCCGATAGGCAAGATATAAAAGTAATCACAAACACTTCGTCTCATCGTTTGTGATTCCACAATATCTTTTTTCGCTACGTCGATTAGGATTATTGTGAGGTGATTGATAATACTAGGTTGTTCTTCGGGAATAGTCCGGTTTATCAATTGGTTCATGTTCACCTTGATTTATCAAAATACGGAACAAAACTCGTAGGTATATTCGTGGGAGACGGATTTATCTATTACCGTAGACTTTTCTGTGTGATACAAATTTGTTTATTAGAGTCTTCGACTTTGGTTCGTATCAACTCTTAGTTGTGGGTGAGATCAACTAAGGGAATCAAGTACGTAGCATCCTGCTGGGATCAGAGACATATGAGCATAACTGTACCTTGGATCAGTGTGAGATTGATTGGGGTTCAACTACAGTCTAGACCGAAGTTAATTTGGAGTAGGCTAGTGTCTGTAGCGGCTTAATATAGTGTGTGTTCAATCTAGACTAGGTCCCGGGGGTTTTCTGCATTTGCGGTTTCCTCGTTAACAAAATTCTGGTGTCTGTGTTATTTCTTTTCCGCATTATATTTTGTTATATAATTGAAATATCACAGGTTGTGCGTTGTTCAATCAATTAGAATATCCGACCTTTTGGTTGTTGATTTAAATTGATTAACACTTGGATATTGGTCTTTGGTACCATCCAAGTTATCTCTCTAGTATTTGATGAAGACTCGCAGATTTCTATTTGCTTGAGTATATATCAAATCGAGAGATTGAGATATAAACTCTTTGATATACTTTTTATTTAGATTGAGTCTGACTGTCTAGTTGATTCTCTAGAAAGTATATTGGAGTTTGTCCATAAAGATTGCTAAGAGAAATATTGGGTGTGGTTGTTGTACCCCCACTTTTTCAATTGGTATCAGAGCAGGAAAACACGTTCAAGACTTCACAAGTCTGTGTTTGTAGCAATCTGACTCCATGGACAGAGGTGCTATCTCAATTAACGTACCACCAGTCTTCGATGGCTCTAATTACTTATGTTGTAAAATTTCTATGCGAGCTTTTCTTCAAGCACGTTATTTTCAATCATGGGTATATGTTGTTAATGGCTATAATGCTCCCGTCGTGGCAGTTGGAGATGTAAACGTTCCCAAGCCTATTGGTGAATACACCTCTGCCGAGATAAATGCTGCAAAGAAAAATTCCGACGGTTTGAATTCCATTCTACATGCCATTACCCCAAATCTTCAGCACCATGTGTCAAATTGCACGAGGTCTAAAGATGCGTGGGATATCTTAGAAACCATATTCGAAGGTAACTCCAGTGAAAAGGAAGCTAGACTTCAAAACCTTAATTCCGATTGGGAAAACCTTTGTATGGAAGATGAAGAAACATTTGATGAGTTTAACCACAAAGTGTCTGAAATTGTTAATGCATCTTTTGCATTGGGTAAGACTATTCCTGAAAAGGACATTTTGAGATCGCTTCCATCTAGATACGACTCTAAGAAGCATGCCATCGTTGAGGGAAATAACCTTGATAATCTCTCCAGAAATATGCTAGTTGGGAAGCTTAAGATCTTTGATCACGAACATTCATCCAAAACTAAGGATGTTGTGTTCAAAGCACAAAAAGACACTAAATTACTTGATAAGAGTAAAAAAGTATATATCTCTGAAGATGATCACTCTGAGACAGATTCATCAAATGAATATCTTGACAAGTCAGTCTCGATGATTACAAGACAGTTTAGGGATCTTCTGTTGAAGAGAAGTAAACGGTTCTCCAGAGATAAGCCTAAAGCATCAGTTAAACCTCATAATCGTATTCCTCTTAAAAACAGGGAAACAGATGAAACTGATGATGAGGATATGCCTCAGTGCTTTAAGTGTAAGGGATTTGGTCATTTTGCAAACGAGTGCCCAAATCGTAGAAAATACACCGGGAACAAAGGTTTACTGCAAATCTTGATGAAATGTCTGACAACTATGATTCCAATGAAGACGAGAAATCAAGTGTTGCACTTCTTGGTGAAAATATTGATTTTGATAACTGTAGCAATACATACATCAATCTCAATATTCTTTCAGAAGAAAACTCAACTAATCTGGAAGAAAAAATTGACCAATTTCTTGGAAACTCTGTTTGTAATGTTTCAGGTTCCACCATGTGTCTAGCTGCGTGCACATCTCAGAAGCCTGACTTTTATCCTAGTTTGATGTGCTCGTATTGTTTTCTAAAGGGTCATGAACTTTCAAGGTGTTACAAGTACAAACACCAATTGAGGCACGTCAACAAACTTCAACGAAGAGCAAATAAGCTTAAACTTGCTCAGAAGACCGCTGAGGTATGTAGGATATTATCTTCATCTAAGAAGTTAGTTTCCAAGGATAAACCAAGACCATTAGAGAAGAGAGCATGGTCGAATCGTTTTGATAGACAGAGGTCTGTGGATTCCTCTCAAGAGGAAAATGGTGGACAAATTGTTGTTCACCGCAACTTGATTGTGTTGTTTTGAAAATCTTGTCTCATGTGCCTGATCAAAAAAGACAATGATTTTGTACCTCTCAGGCTTTAGGAAAAGTTTTCTTTCTTCTTTTCTTAGTTTTCGTTCTTCCCTGTATATCAACAAAGGAGGGTTATTATCGACAATTCTACTCTTTATAGGGTTGTGAGTTGGACTGTACGAACTTATTTAAAGGTTTCGAAACCCTACATTCCTTTTTCCTTCCTCAAAACCTCTTTTTATCTCAGGACTACTTGTTGAGTTCAATTTGTGATTTCCTCTCACAAACTCATTTGTATAGATACTCCAAGCATGATGTCTTCTGATGGAAAAGATGTTAATATGATTGTTAAGCCATCAATCATGAAGGAAAAAGAGAAATCTCCATTACCTCCTACCTTGAAAAGAAAAAGAAGGAATGTGAGGAAGCCAAGAGTCGTTCCTTCAAACTCTCAGAAGTTTTTTGGTGTTCTTGAAGAGTTGAAGGAGATGTGAAGGGAGATTCAATAAATAAAGGCTTTTGTGTATAAGACTCATGAGATTCAGAAGGCCCTGGTTCGACAACATCAGCCGAGAAGGTTTATTGATATAAACTCCTACCTTAATGAACCTTATGTCCCAATGGCTGTTGACGACAAGGAGTTCGGGGACGATAAAGAATTCTTCAAAGGTCTTATTTCCTAGTAAATCTTATATTTTCTTTTTGTTAGAAGAATAACTAGTGTTTGGAATAACCATTATTGTGATTACACATAGCTATGTCCAACGTTTTCATCTTCATGTTTTTAGATTTATTGGCTTAAATTCTAAATTTGTTTGGAAGATGATTTTTGCAGTATTAATCTTTATGGTTTATATATTGCAAATTTGTTATGGCATATGTGTGTTTACGTCCGTGAACTATGATTGTCCCATACCTTGTCAAAAGTAAAGTCTTTCGTATGTCGATATGCATGTATTGATAAAAGAATGGATTGACTTTTGACAAATACAAATGTTAATCCTATTATGTCAATTATTAATGGAAGATATGTTAAAATCTTTTGTTTGCAAGGATTATGTCTGTTGAATGTCGTTATGTGAATAATGATGGAAAATAGAATGAATCCTTGTGTATTCCGCAGTATTGATCTTCCCTGATCCATATTTTATGTATTACTACGAGGCTCCGTAAAGTGTCTTATGTTGAGCATTGAACGACCAAGTTGATTATTTTTATGATTAGCTATGTTGTTGTTCCGTGAGGTACTTTATGTCGAGCATATTCAAATAAATTAATCATGTTGTTTGGTTATTTAGTTGTTGCCCGTAAGTTTTCTTATGTCGAGCATGACCAATTAAATTGATTACTTTTGTGATTAGTTTGGTTGTGTCTGTAGCGGCTTAATACAGCGTGTGTTCAATCTGGACTAGGTCCCGGGGTTTTTCTGCATTTGCGGTTTCCTCATTAACAAAATTCTGGTGTCTGTGTTATTTCTTTTCCGTATTATATTTTGTTATATAATTGAAATATGACAGGTTGTGCGTTGTTCAATCAATTAGAATATCCGACCTTTTGGTTGTTGATTTAAATTGATTGACACTTGGATATTGGTCTTTGCTACCATCCAAGTTATCTCTGATAAAGACTTGCAGATTTCTATTTGCTTGAGTATATATCAAATCGAGAGATTGAGATATAAACTCTTTGATATACTTTTTATCTAGATTGAGTCTGACTGTCTAGTTGATTCTCTAGAAAGTATATTAGAGTTTGTCCATACAGATTGCTAAGCGAAATATTGGGTGTGGTTGTTGTACCCCCCACTTTTTCAGACTCAGGTCCGAGGAGTTATGCAGTATACTGGTAACTTCTGGCGTGTCCTTCGTGAGAGATGGTACAGTAGCAAAGGTAAAACAACTCTGGAGTCTTATGATCCCTTTGCTGAGGGGAGGTCTAAGAGAGAGGATTATACCCCCGCCAACTTCCTTAGAGTGTTTCCCTCGTCTTATCCATGTTACTGCTAAGCAAATCAGGGAACGTAATAGCCTTCGTCCGTTGGAAGAGATCGATAAGACCGGTTTGACTGTCATCCCTTATTCTGCTAAGCTATCTTTGCCGAAGTCTGATCGCATTCTCCTTGACCATGATGATCGTTGGGATCGTACTCCTCTTCGTGTGGTGGGTCCTTGGCCTACGGTTTTACTATCGCTGATCCCCACGTTCCCCGCACAGCTTTTTCTTTGCCTGAGAAGTATGATGGATATCATCCTTGGGTTTTCAACCCTGCTGCTTCTCATGAGGTAACCTTCATTTTTCCTTTAAGTTTTTTGCTTTGAATGTTTTCGCTTTAGTATCTTTGTTTGATATTCTGATGGCTTTCTTTTGTAGTCTTCCCCTGCTGGAACTGGTCCGGGCTCTGCTAGTAACTCTGTGGCTACCAGGACTAGGAAGAGGAAAGCTTCGGTTGAAACAACTACACCAACACATGCGGAGGTAAGGATCATTACCATACCTTTGTGTTTGTAAGTTCCTTAGTATCTTGCCCCTTATTCTTAGCTGACGCATGTGTTTTTCATAGTCTTCCAAGAGAAAGGGTAAGTTGAAGACTGTTATTGATCTTGAGGCTTTGGATGAGGATCCCAAGGCTGTTGGAGAGGTACCAGATGATGAAGACATGGAGGATATCGAGGACATTGGCCTCGGCCCTCATTTGGATGATATTGTGGAAGATTTTTCCAAGGATATCCCCAGTATCGTTCGAGCTGGCTCAGTCGAGGGTGAGAATCTCCTTGCTGGTACTGGTGCTCAGTTGTTCGAGCCTGCTAGTGTTCAAGATCCAACTCCTACTTTGTCTTTGAAGGTGCCTTCGTTTTCTGCTCCTGGCGGAGCATTGCCTGCTGTCTCGGCTACTGCTGAAGCTGCTGTTGTGGCTTCCAAGAGTCTTCCTTCATCTCCTGCTACCTCGCTTCAATCAAGTGGTTTGTTTGCTAAGGTTGTTACCCCAGCGGTGAGGGTTAGCAGTTCAGACTCTCAGTCGAAGAAGAAGGTTGTGATTTCACTTGCTAGCTTCTCCTTCAATGCTACGCCGACCTCGTTAGGGAGCACTCAGTCTGTTTCTACTGTCCCTGTTAGAAAAGCTATTGGACCTCCGCCTTTGTCACCAGATTGGACCAGACTGGGTAATCTTCCTTCCGCTGGTGACATGGACTTAGGTGGTGCTCAAGCCTTTCCTTCAGTTCCTAGCTCATCCACCATGCCGTCTCTTCGTCGTGGTGAGGGCTCAGCAGTTGTACCCCACGTTCGTTCTCAAGCGATTGAGGGAGTTGTTGTTGAGCCTAGTCAGGGTAAGTTGCCTGAGAACTTGAGTCTTGGAAGTTCTGATGATGCTATCCTCGAAGCCATTCTGCTGGACTCTAAAGGTCCTTTTTCTGCTGGGGTTGATCACCATCATCTGGGAAGTTCCTTTGAGGTAGCTTCGTAGCTAGATGTGCTATCTGCTCAGTACCGTGCGTCTAAGGACTTGTTCTTTGACCCGCATTGCCTTCTTTCTAGTCAGATCTTTGGTGAGATCCGTAGGGGTAGTATCCAAGAGATGGAGGATTTTATGGACACCTACTATGATTTCCTTCCTCGTCTCTCAGCATTCTCAGTAAGTAATTCCTTCCTTACTTTTTTGCTTTCTGTTTTTGGTCCTTCATTCTGCTCTTATACTTCTTTGTTGGCAGCTTTGCAAGCAGATCAATGTTGGATATACCTTATTCAAGGTCTATAGAGCTAAGTGTACTCACTTGGGTAATCTGTTGGAACGTTCTCGTCAAGAATATGTGCTTGCTATCGCGCAACAACCTTCGTCGAGTAATGCTGCTTCTGTTGCTAAGATATCTTCGTTGGAGGACGATCTGAGAAAGACTCAAAGATCCCTGGAGGCTTGTCTGCTGGCTCTTGAGAGAGCTAATAATGTTGCCAAGGTTGCTGAAGATGGGCGCAAAGCTGCTGATTCTGCCTTAGCTGCTGAGTCTTCTAAAGCCATAGGTTTGTTTTCCTCTTTCTTTAACCTTGTATGTATTATTTCTTGGTTGTATAGTCCTGAGACGACCTATCCCTGCCAGTTGGTGGTTCTGACAAACTTAGGCAGCTTCGGGAGCAAGTATCCACGTTATCCTCTGATGTTTGGTATTATCAGAAGAAATCGAATAGGTTGATGAACGTGATTGTTCACAACGAGGCCCAACTTTCCCTAGAGTCTGCTCATAATGCATATCTAGTGAAGCAGATGGCTTTGCTTCGCAAGGAGTGTGATGAAACCCTTAAGTGGAAAGAGAGTCTTATTAAAAAGAAAAAGGAGGATATTGCCTTAGTTGAGAGACACCTCTCATCCAAGGAAGTTATCCGTAAGAAGTATCACACAGACTTCAAAGATTCCTGTGCTTCCTTAGCTAAGGTTACTGCAGAACGAAATGTCCTATCTTCTGAGGTTTGTTCTCTTAAGAACAAACTTATCGAGGCTGGCTCCGTGTCTTCTTCCATGTCTCATGCATCTTTATTAAAAAGGTTGGAAGAGTTAGAGAATGTTTACCAAGCTTTATCCTCTGAGAATGCTTCGCTCCGGATTGATGTTGATGATCTCCGGACGGAACGGGATACCCTCGTGGAAGATATCGATGCCGCTGAGGTGGATCTTGCTGAGGATCAACATAGTTTAGAAGAATCCCTTAGCCATGCAGGAGGTATCTTAGGATACTTATTTTTCCGCAGCACCCTTCGTGTCTTTAATTGCCCTTTTCTTGCTGCTGATACCTTTCGTTTCTGCAGGTCTCCAGGAGCATCTAGTGGGTGAAAATGCCGAGATTACTCGTCTTGAGGGTCAAATATCTTCGTTGGAGATATCTCGCCAATATGATGCTGCTGCTAAGTTTAAGGCCTAGGCGCTTCAGCATGCTAACGATCAGCTTAGTGCTCAGATGATGGAGCTTCGTCAAAAGTCGGCTTCGGATCTGGAGGTTCAAGCTTCTCATATGAAGGTGCAGTTCGAGCGTTCGTCCATTGATTATATTAACAATACCTTTGCAGAGGACGAGCTCCAAGCCGTAGGAGTTGTCTTTCCTCGTCTTCCTTATCCTTGATGTGTTCTGTCTCTCTTTAACTGAACTCTTTATTGTATTATGCCCCCAGCTGAGAGGCCCTTGTTGTCTCCTTTCCTTGAAACAATACTTTGTGATGGTTTGAACCTTTGTCATCTGCAACTTTTAACACGTGTTAATCGTATTTTGGTAACACTATTATGGTACCTTTAGTATTGCATGAATATATATATGTAGACGTGTTATGTTTAGTTATTTGCACATTCGAGTTATCACAAGGTGCTAAGGTCTTTTTAACCTTTGGTGGAACATTCATCATCCTACCCAAGTATCCTTTGGTCAGAAGGTACCGTGGTGGCGAGGGCTCCTATGTGGGTAATAATTTTCCTGTAAACCTACGCGTTCAGCGCGAAGGATGCTTTACTTAGACAAGGTATCTCTATATGGGATATCTTACTTTTTCTTACTGCCTCATGAATGGAGCTATCACTCTGAGGATCCGAGCATTGACACGTGCGCAGTTGTGCCTTGCCTTGTCTCATCGTCAGTCCTGACGGAGGGTGTCTATTCTAACCCAGTTTGCATTTAATCAAAATAGACTTTTTCTTAGCAAAAAGTTTCTTTCATTGATTAGCAAGGTTTATAATACCTTTGGTCAGGGATAGAACATGGTGGGTCGTTTACCCTTCCCTTCTTCTCCTGAGTAATAACCATTCACTTACGGGTAGTACTTCTTTAGGTACATTGCGTTGCGAGGGTGTTGTAATACTTCACCTTTGAGGTTCCTTAGGTAGTATGATCCTTTCCCGGCAATGTCATGTATGATGTAGGGCCCGTCCCATGTCGGAGCTAGCTTGACCCACTCCTTCTTCTTTTGATATGGCGGTATCTGTCGTAGCACGTATTCTTCGACTAAAAAGTTCCTTAGGATAACCCGTTTGTTATATTCGCGAGCTAGCCTTCATTGATAGTTTACCATCCTTTGCAATGCCACTTCTCGCCTTTCTTCAATATCATCGAGCTTTTCTAGCATTAGGTCCGTCGTCAGGTTCTTTTCCCATGCCTCCGTTTTTGTTGTTGGGAGTATTATCTCCGTTGGGATGACCGCTTCGGCTCCGTAGGTTAGCAAAAACGGGGTTTCTCCTGTAGCCGCCCTTCTTGTAGTTAAGTAGGCCCAAAGGACATTGTGTAGCTGCTCGCACCATCTCTTCTTGTATGCTCCCAGCTTCTTTTTCAAGTTTGTTGTTATCGTCTTGTTAGTCGCCTCTGCTTGTCCATTGCTCTTAGGGTATATCGGAGTGGACTTGTTTTTCTGAATGTTGAAAGTATTGAACAACATGTCTATGTTCTTTCCTTCCAACTGCTTTCCATTGTCAGAGACTATGGCGGCTGGTATTCCAAACCTGCAGATGATTTTCTCAAACAAGAACATAAAGACATCTGTGTCCCTAATTCTTGCCAAAGCCCTTGCTTCCACCCACTTGGTGAAGTAATCCATAGCCACGATAAGGTATTTTTTTTTCGATGTTCCCCCTATCAAGGGTCCAACAATATCAACCCCCCATTTGACGAACGACCATGGGCTGATGACTGAGTTGAGATACGTTGTTGGTGCTTTAATCTTCTTGGCAAAGCGTTGGCATCTTTCGCAGCGCTTAGCCACGTTCTTTGAGTCTTCTTCCATGCTTAGCCAATAGTATCCTTGCATCTTGGCTTTGATCTCCAAGGTCCTTCTTCCATTATGGTTGCCAGCTTCTCCGCTGTGTATATCATGCAGTATTTTCCTACCTTCGGTTTGTGAGAGGCACCGCATCAGAGGTCCAAGAAATGACCTTCTATACAGTATTCCATCACGTAGGTTGTACATTGCCGCCTTTGATTCAAGTTTCCGAGCTTCTTTGACATCTGTCGGTAAGGTACCTTTGTCAAGGTACTGGTGAATTGGGGTTCTCCAATCATCTTCCGCTTCGTCTTCGTTGCTTCCGCCTGACATGGATTGATCTTTGTCGGACTCGTCAGCTTCGTTATCCATCTCTTCTATTCCTTCGTCTTCTTTTTCTTGTTCTGCTTCTCTCATGGCTCGAGTTTGGACGGCCAAGGATTCCTCAATGCATGATATTGGACCTTCTATCGAGGGTTTATATATCCTCCCTATTTGTACGGAGGTGGTATTTTTATCCCTGAGCATTGATGATATGAATGCTAAGGCATCTGTGTGTCTGTTGTCTTTCCTACAGACACGTCTAAATGTGACCTTGTTGATTTTTGATGCATGCTCTTGTGTTAACTTTAGATATGAAGAAAATATTGGATCCATAGTTTGATATTTGATCTCTATTTTTATAATGACCAGTTGTGAGTCATTAGTCAAACGAACATCTGATAAGCCTAGCTCCTGTACCAAGCGTAGAGCGTGTATGACCGCCTCGTACTCCGTGATGTTATTAGTGTATTGTTCGAATTCTAACCTGAATGCATATATGAGTCGGTCCCCAATAAGGGTTGTAATTACAATCCATATGCCTGCGCTTTCTCCGTTGGAGGATCCATATACGAATATCTCCCACCTTCGTGAATTTTGTGGTTCCAAGAGGTCTTCTGGTTCTGGCTTATCTTCCTCCATTCCTGGGATGCCATATATCTCTGCTTCGTCGTTGAGAGGTAGGTCCGCTAGGAAGTCCGCTAAGATTTATGATCTCTCAGCTTTCCTTGTTTCGAAGATTATGTGAAACTGTTTGATCATGGCACTCCATTTTGTCACCCTTCCGATTTTCTCCGTGCCGTCGAGGATTTGACTTATCTGAGATTTTGTTTCCTTAGTTTTTGTGTTGCCACTACTAAGGCATATATGAGCTGCTCCACCTTGGTATAGTTACGCTCCGCTGAACTGAGTGTCTTGCTGATGTAGTATACGGGATTTTCTCCTTGCCCCTGGTATCGTACCAACACTGCGCTTACAGCGTAGCTTGTTGCTGCTAAGTATAAGGTGAGTATCTCTCCTGGCTCTGGTTTCTGTAGGATGGGTACTGATGCTAAGTACTCTCTGATCTTGTGAAAGGCTTGTTCACATTCTGTAGTCCATGTGAACCTGCTTTCTTTCCTTAGTGTATCGAAAAATGCGTTGCATTTATCCGACGACCTCTCTATGAATCTTCGCATGGAAGCTAAGATTCCATTTAGATTTTGTACTCCTTTAAGAGTTTGTGGAGATGGCATCTCCATTATTGCTCTGACCCTTTCGGGGTCTACTTCTATTCCTCGCTTAGTTTCCAAGTATCCCAAGAATTTTCCTGAGGTTACTCCGAATGTGCATTTCTCCGGGTTCACCTTCATGTGGAAGTTTCTCATGGCTTCGAATATTTCCCTTAGGTATGACAGGTGGTTTTTTGCTTCTTTGCTCTTGACGAGCATATCGTCCACGTAGACCTCCAGTATCTTTCCTATCCATGGCTTAAAGATTTTGCCTACTAATCGCTGGTATGTTGCCCCCGCGTTCTTTAGTCCAAAAGGCATCCTTGTATAGCAATACAAGCCTCGTCGGGTAAGGAATGCAGTATGCTCCTGATCTTCTTCTGCAAGGGCTATTTGGTTGTAGCCTGAGTATCCATCAATGAAGGATAGCCTCTGGTGACCTTCGGTTGCGTTGACCAGTTGGTCAATGTTTGGCAGTGGGTAGCTTTCTTTGGGGCACGCTTTGTTGAGATTTCTAAAGTCAATGCAAATGCGCACGCCCCCGTTCTTCTTAGGTACGATGACAATGTTAGATATCCACGTGGGATATTTGACTTCTCGTATGAATCCTGCTGCAAGTAGCTTTTGCAACTCCATTTCTACCGCTTCATGATAGATGTCTGCCACCTTGCGGATGCGTTGTTTAAATAGTGACATTTCCGCTTAGAGCCGAAGGTGGTGTGAGATCAAATTGTCAATTCCTGGCATGTTTTCCATTGACCATGCGAAGACGTCTGCGTATTCCATTAATAACCTTTGTAGTTGCATCTCCTCTTCCTCTTCAAGTAAGGTTCCGATGTTGAGCATTTTTGGTTCTGTCTCCGTTCCGATGTTGATTTTCTTTGTTGGTTCCACCGGTGAGCAGGTTTGTTGCTGAGGCCGTTGAGGAGTGCTTTTCTGTAATTTTCATTTGGCGGAGACGTCTGCCCTTGGAGTGGCGGAGGTGCTTGTCTCCGGAAATGAGATTGCTTCGGGTACTGAGAAGGCTCCGTCCTTCACCTCCTTAGTGTTTGCTTTGCGTCTTTTTCTTTCGTGCTGCTGGGCAGCAACTTTTTCTTCGTTGAGTCTGACCTCTGCTAGATTGCATATCCTTTCGTCTTGCTGGTCACCTTTGATTTCCATTTCACCCATGGGTGTAGGAAATCGTAGGTATTGATGATATGTCGAAGTTGTTCCTCGTAATCTATGGACCCATAGCCTTCCCATGATTACATTGTAGGGCGAAGGTGCTTCCACCACGCAGAACCGTGTATTGGTTACTAAGGGTCATGCACGCACCTGCAAGACAATTTCTCCTTTTGGTCTAGATACTGCTCCATTGAATCCGTATATTGTGCAAGTAGAAGAATCCATTTGCTCCGATGTCAAACCCATGCGTGGTAGGGTTCGTAAAACAGTACATTTAACGAACTGCCCCCGTCAACGAGGACTTTCGTAACGTTTCATCCGTGTATTGGAAGAGTGATCACTGGTGGATCGTTGTGCATCTCGACCTTATGATTGACGTCTTTGTTGAGAATGTTAATGGCATGGCCATCCAATCTCCCAAGTGCTAGTAGGTGGTCCACTTATCTTGAACACCTCATGGACTTCTAGCTTTTTTCTGTTTCGAGCTAACTCGAGGATGTCTTCGAGCAGTTCTTCTTGACCTTCGATGGAGAAGGTGATCATGTTGATGTATTTGTCGTTCTGAGGTAATTCTACCCTTTTCTTCGGGGCCCCCTCAGTTTCAGCTGGCTGTAGCTGTACGTACTCCATGAATTTTCCTTCGTCTATGAATCTCTGGATCACGTTTCGTAAGTGGTAGCACATATCAGTTGTATGCCCGTAGTATTGGTAGTATGCACAATACTCCTTGGCCTCCTTCGTTTTGTCTGGCTGCTTTCCCCTAGTATTAGGGTAAGGAAAGCCTGGCTTTGTTCCCTCCTTGCTTAGAATGTGAGAGAAATTTTATTCAGCTTCGTGTAGATTTTATCTACAAATTCTTCTCTTCCTTTGCCTCTTTTTCCATCCCCGTATTTGGATCGTTTTTCTCGAGAGATGGTCCTGCCCCCGGCTTCGTTCTGTCGCTTAGGTATCTCCGGAATTGGTTCCAGAGAGTTGGTACGTTGTGGAGTTGTTGTCACATTTTCTTGTGCCCTGGGGTTGTCTTTCTGGATTTCTTCGAGTCTGATGTAGCGGTCTTGCACAACCCTGAGCTCTCCTTAGGAATTGAGGGCTCTGTTGTGAAGATCCATGAAGATGGCTAAGGTTCTATCAAGTCCATACTTATAGCAGTTAATGCTAATTTTTGGATTGAATTTTCCAATTGCTTGGCACGTTTTTTGCCACCTGTCTGTGTACTGCATCAATGTTTCCCGGGGTCCGATAGCTAAAGCAAATAGCCTATCTAACCCTGCCTTTGTTTATTTGTTGTACGTGTATGTCTCCAAAAACACCGTAGACAATTGCTCAAAAGAGTCAATTGAGTTTGCTGGTAAATTGTCATACCAGGTTAGTGCTGATCCCGTCAAGCTTGCAGGGAAGTGCCTATAAAGTACTACATCATCTCTTTCCCAATGGGCAAGGACACGAGTGTAATACCGTAGGTGGGATGCGGGATCTGAGGTACCGTTTTATGCTTGGAACGTAGGTACTGGGCATTTCAGAGGGATAGGTTCCCCCAGAATGCGAAAAGACAATGGGGATGTGGTTGCCTCTTGAAGCACCTCTTCTAATATTGCACCTGCGTAGCCAGTTTTTAGGCCTTGTATCTCCTTCCGCATTTTCTCCATTTGTTCCATAACCATGTTAACATTGTGAGCATCTTTGGAAAATGCTTCGTCGTAGTAGGATTGAGAGGGCTTGTATGTTGAATCCGTCTCATATGGATCGTGGCGTGTTCTCCTGGCTCTCCCCGCTGGGTTAGCCTTTGGTGGGTTGGGATCCACCCTCGTCTTCCTGAGATAGCTACGTTCTCATGCCTCTTTAACGGAGGGTGAGTTTGGGAACCTTCGATCTGTATGTCTAACATATCTTTTAGGTTCTGGTTCTCTTGGGCCATCTCGTGCATTGCATCCTCATGCTCCCTGTTACGGAGTAACAAAGCTGCTACTTGTGCTGCCATTTGGTCTTCGCTGTGGATTCCACCACCCTGAGGAGTGTTGTCGGCCGGATCTTCAGAGTTATCCGCTCCTTCTTCTATAACTGGTGCGTCTGGATCTATCTGGATTGGAGTTAGGTTTCCCAACCCTCGTCCCGTAGGAACTAAGGTTTTGGGTAACCCTGTGTTGGCCGCAGGTGGCTGTGTAGTGGTGGGATGCTCCGGTAACGACATTCCGTAAAGTGGTTGAGATCCCGATGTTTGCCCCAAACCTTCGTCAGGAATAGGTGATTTGTTAGCAATCGTTCTTCTTGCTATTTCGCTTTGTCCGTTCTCTGCTTCGGTTCTTTGACTCGCTTGAGACGGCTTTTGATATCTTCCTCTGGTAAGTGCTGGTCGTGAGATTGTTGGTATATCATTTGGTTTTTGCATGTCTTCGGCTTTTGTTATCCTGCGGTCACAGAAAGTCGACAAAACCTGCTACTTGGG
Source organism: Papaver somniferum (assembly GCF_003573695.1). NCBI lineage: Eukaryota > Viridiplantae > Streptophyta > Magnoliopsida > Ranunculales > Papaveraceae > Papaver > Papaver somniferum. The sequence continues at coordinate 104,449,214 of NC_039362.1, read as the reverse complement.
TGCCTTCGTCAAAAGCAGCATTTAATGTTCTGACACAGAAGACGGCTAAGCAGCTTTTTCAGAAAAAGGACTGAAATAACGTCTTTGAAAGACATGTATTAAATGTTTATGACACCCTTGGAAAGAAAAACCTTAAACGTTGAAAACCAATTAAAAAGGGGTGTCAGATCTTCGCAAAAAGCAAGGTTATTAAATGCTTGAGAAGATCTTTCTTCCTTAAAATCTTCACTGAGATTCCTCTGTCAGTCAAAGGTTCTCGGATCTAAAAGATGCTTTGTTGAAAAAGGTTGTTTTAGTACAAAACAAAGGTTTTAACGTTTTGTGAGTACGTTTTTGTGAAAAGTTTTGTAGATCTGTGACATGGTACGTCTTTAGAGGCTATGAACTCAAAGAACATACATAAATAACGGATGAAAAAATCACTAGAAAGTGAGATTCACCATTTTAAAGAACAAATCCCTTCGTTAGAGAAGATGCGTAATCTAAAGATAAAGCTACGTCTAAGCTCAATCTTGTGAGCAAAGCACGGTGAGCGCCAAACTGTGACTAGTCGTTTTCCCGTGGTCTATGTAACGTATACAGCTCAGAAAACCAGATGCTAAGTAGTATCGATACCTCTGTTGAACTGATAATGCTAAATAATAAAAGATATCAAAGATCACAATAATAACTAAGAACACAATATAATGTAAAAGCTTCTAAGTTATCATGAGACACAAGAGATTACGTGGTTCGAATTTTGTCTATGTCCACGGGGTAATGAGTGATTGCATTGTATTAAGTATGGTGGTTACAAAGATCTTAAATGCTTCCCAAAGTAATGGAGAGAACTCAAGTTGAAGTAAATACTTAAGTTCTAAACATTAAAGAGGTATAAGCTTAAGACTAGATCTTATCTCCTAGATATTGAATGCCCTTAGTTTGTTGGAGAGGCTTGGTATTTATATCCCCTTCTGCTTCAGGTATATCTTTGCTTCCTCTGGGTTCATCGTTTGTTGATATACCTTTCGTACCAATGGTACCTTCGTTCACCCCATGCTTTGTCCAGTCGTATTCTGCCATCTCAGCTGACCCACGTTCCTTCAGGAACTTCCCAACCTTAGTACAGGTTGTACCTTCGTTCACCGCCAGCCTCCACCAATCAGGTACCGCCACATCATCTCTCTTCACGTGCTTTGATCATGCGTGCAGATAAGAGATTTGTGCATTAAATGCTAATTAGATGCGTCATCTAACTCTGTCCCCTCGCCAGTTGTCCCTTCCGATACTAGGATTTACTTTTTCCATCCTGGATGTCGAAGTATCCCTTCTTGGGATGAGATAAAGCAGATCTGCGAAGGTATCCTCTGTTACTCAGGTTTCTCTGCATAGCGAGGGCTACACAGTTATCTTGTATGCGGCCACTAAGATCGTGACACGTGCTCTGCATAATATTGATATTCACATAAATCTTCAACATTTGAGGCACAAGGTGCATATAGACCAGTAAACATCCACTCAAAAGAATCAGCTACATTTTTACACGATAAAGTGATAGAATAAGGCCCAATTAATGAATCCAAAACTTGAATTTTTGAGGAATCCCACAAGCATAAGATACCCCCTGAACTTCCTTGAGAGGGTGAATCAAGCCATTTAACTGACTTATTACTCCAGCATTTCCAAGTCAGTAAATCATTACATTGCTGAATTTTGGTTTCTTGCAATAGCATAATACCGGGTTTCCAATCCTTAATTTTCTTTTTGACAACATCTGTTCTGCTAATATCATTGAGACCACGAATATTCCAGCAAACAATTTTTAAATCCATGAAAAACTAAACAACCAAGAGAAAATAACCACTTAACCATTTAAACCGATTTTCGATTTTCTCAATCAAGATTCTGAAGATGAACTTTAAATGTCTCCATCATAGCATCATTAACTTCATCTTTCGAACCTTTCAAATGAATGCCTAATTAACTTTGGTCAAAGAGTATCCATTGGAGCAAAACATTTTCGAATTCATCTTTTAAGTTTGGAGATACCTTATCTTTTAGTGAACTCCATTTTTCTGAGGTTTTCCAAAAGAAATCGAAATTTCCAATCTGAGTAGAAGATGTCATTGAAGAGGATACCAAATCAGTTGTAGGCGTTCCAAAAGAATCAATCATTTGAAAATATGGAATAGATACTGCCGTCTCCAAATAGTCATCAACATCTGCTTCACTTTGAAAGTTTGGTAAGATAGACGTTCGTGAAGGTTGTTCAGAATTTCAGATGATAATAGCCTTATCGTTAGAAGAATTCGAATTAAAACCCGGATCCTGCTCCGTTTCTGTTGGTTGCCCCGAATTTTTTTCCACCGAACCCGACTCTGAATCCGAATTAGTAGACCGTTGATTGGAGGAAAAATTAGAATTTAAATTTGAATTCGAAATTACAGCTGGTGTTAAGATATTTCCTTTTCCAGCGTCGACGAATTTTCTGAACATATATTCTGTCTCCTTAAATCGTGTGGTCTTAAAATTGGTTGAGGAATTCTCGGCCGATCTGCATTGAATGAGAATTCTTTTGTTGACTCAAAATTATTTGGATCCATTGAAACTATCTCCAACTTCTGAACCCTAATTTTCTGATGTGTTTGATCCACTTTTCCATTGATTAGCTTCAGAGGTGATATTTTGATTGGGAATGAATAACCCCCATGATGGTATAGAAATGATGAAATAATACCATCATAACTACGCACCTTGAGTCGAATAGCTGAAGCATCCTCCAGCTTGAAGTTGACTGATGAACTTCAATAAGACCACCAAACTTTTGACTGAATTCATTGTAAAAAGATGAACCCCATAGGTTAAAAGGAACACATTGAATTTGAATCCATGATCCTTCATTGTCGATTTCAGTAAGAATGATATAATTAGAAGCATTCCACCAAGGAAGAAGTCTGATTGAATATCATTAAAATTCCATAAACTTGTTCGAATCATTGTATCACGACAATGTTGTGAAAAGAAAAAGAAAGCCTTCTTGGATTCAAATGGGACGATATCGAAATTCAAATACATTTTAAATCTCCTAGCAATCTCCTGACCAATATTGTTCCAAGAGAGTACTTCCTTTGAAGTTTCAGTTATGACAGCTTGATTCCATTTAGAGACTTGTGTAGCATTTTATGAAGAAACAAAACCCTCGGCTTGATTAGAATTTTGATGAGAATTCTGATGAACAACAACTTCCTTTGGTGGAGGAATATTGTTATTATTCTGTGAAGATTTAAAATTCTTTACAGACACCACCTTAGCAAAAGCAGAAACAAAATTCAACCATTGCGATACCTTCTTCTGCATGAAAGCACATAGATTGTTTAGATCTATTCTTAGAGATAATTGCACGGAAAAACTCACCATGCTTGTTCCGATTACGCGAGAACAAAATATGCTCATCTCCTCTATGGAAAGTCCAATACCAAGATCCATAGTAACTCTTCTTAGATTCCTTCTTCAATATATTTTTCATCCAAATCACACCTTCAGGACAAATAGTTGTTTGTATGACCTTTGATGTGTTCCTAGTTTTCTCATCAAATAAATACCACTAGACTTTTTTGTTAGAACAAAAATTTTGTACTGACAATCAATCGAGATATCTTGAGTAACGCGATCTGCTACTCCTTTGTTTTTCTTCATGTTACCATTTTCCATTCACATTCTTCCTTGTTTTGATTCACAACAACAGTTTCTTCCATACTCGTAACCTTTTTACCCTTAACCACTGCAACCCAATTCGACGAACCTTTTGTAGCCTTCGATGTACCCTTAACCTTCTGTAGCCTTTTTACCCTTAACCACTGCCTGTTCCGATCTAAATCCAAAAACCCTTCTTTGCACAGTTGAGAAGAAGAACCCCTCACCATTTTTGCCGCGAGAAATCCGGACATTCTCTCTCTGTTAGACAATGACAAACAAGATTTCATCGCTCAATTAGTGTTAATAATAATGATTAGATGTTAATGATAATGACTAATTAGTAATATTAATGATTGTTTAAAGTTAAGTTTTTAATGGTAAATTAGTAGAGAAATCAGATTTGTGTGAAAGAGTTGGGTTTTCAGAGAAGGAGAAGAAGTAAAAAAAAACTTGATTTTTGAGATTTTAATGATTAGAAGTGATCAAAATGTGTGATTCAAATTAGATTCACAGGTATACTTATAGACGTGCTTAATCTCCATTTTTTTTTTGGTTGAATTCTTTGAAAAAATTTAATGTTTACAAACTTTTTTGGATGTTCGGTGTTGGATTCGTCTATAAAATTACTAATCAAATCTTATCGGAAGGAACCGTTCGGGAGATATTTCTACATGCGGATCTAGAGCCAAATCTCTTGCACAACACTTCACGTAACTTATTTTATAGTTGTGGCTTTATTGAGTGATCAAAAATTTATGAATTGACAAATAATCGTCAAATTAAAAAAAGAAAAACGGTTTGATGATGATTAGATTAGGTTAGGAATGAAAATGATTTTTTTTTTCTGAAATTTTTTTAGATTTTGGATTTCGATTAGTGTAACTTATGTTTAAATTTTGCTGAAAGATATTTACGTAATTTAACCTATTTAAGGATACTTTGATAATCTACTCACTACTAGAACATCCCTAATAATCTCTCCCTAGATAGGAAAATTATCTTATACATGCCTTAAAACAGCTTTCTAGTTAAGGGTGAGTGGGGTTAACTCAGTAAAGCATTCAGTCTATCGAGTCCACTTTGATAAGAACACTCACTTGTCATTTCTCTGTACTTATAAAAAGAAACAACAAAAAAAAAATACAATAATGAAAAGATAGAATGGCCGAGTTCATCCCCACGAAACACTAGTATGGTCCATATGCCTCCAAGAACTATTAGATTTCAAATTGCTCACGTAATTATGGATTTTTCTTTTCTTTTTCCTGGTAGAAAATTAGGGTTTTGTTTGTATTAGCTTAAAAGTAAAGCTTGATGACTCGGAGTTACGGATATCTCTGTCAAACTGTATCAATATATAAAAATTCTAAATAGACCGCGTGAAAAACAATGGCAAAACCATGCCTCTCACAGATTTTCAAATGCTGGTGAACCCCTGCTAATTCCCTACCACGCGGGACCCGCCCCCATGTGAGGAGCAGTTTTTGCATAGTTTTTTTATACGGTATGTGTAGAACTATTGATCAACAAAAATTCTAAATAGACCGCATGAAAAACAATGGCAAAACCATGCCTCTCACAGATTTTCAAATGCTGGTGGCCCCCTGCTAATTCCTGCCACGCGGGACCCGCTCCCATGTGAGGGGGCGGTTTTTGCATAGTTTTTTTACACGGTATGTGTAGAACTATTGATCAACAAAAATTCTAAATAGACCGCATGAAAAACAATGGCAAAATCGTGCCTCTCACAGATTTTTAAATGCTGGTGGCTCCCTGCTAATTCCCTGCCACGAGGGACCCGTCCCCCATGTGAGAGGGCGGTTTTTGCATAGTTTTTTTACACGGTATGTGTAGAACTATTGATCAACAAAAATTCTAAATAGACCGCATGAAAAACAATGGCAAGACCGTGCATCTCACAGATTTTCAAATGCTGGTGGCCCCCTGCTAATACCCTGTCACGCGGGACCCGCCCCCCATGTGAGGGGGCGGTTTTTGCATAGTTATTTTACACGATATGTGTAGAACTACTGATCAACAAAAATTCTAAATAGACCGCATGAAAAAGAATGGAAAAACCGTGCCTCTCACAGATTTTTAAATGTTGGTGGCCCCCTGCTAATTCCCTGCCACGCAGGACCCGCCCCCGATGTGACGGGGCGGTTTTTGCGTAGTTTTTTTACACGGCATATCTAGAACTATGGATCAAAAAAAATTCTAAATAGACCGCATAAAAAACAATGGCAAAACCGTGCCTCTCACAGATTTTCAAATGCTGGTGGCCCCCCTGCTAATTCCCTGCCACGCGGGACCCGCCCCCATGTGAGGGGGTGGTTTTTGCATAGTTTTTTACACGGTATGTGTAGAACTATTGATCAACAAAAATTCTAAATAGACCGCATGAAAAAAAAATGGCAAAACCGTGCCTCTCACAGATTTTCAAATGCTGGTGGCCCCCTGCTAATTCCCTGCCACACGGGACCCGCCCCCCATGTGAGGGGGCGATATTTGCATAGTTTTTTGTACACGGTATGTGTAGAACTATTGATCTACAAAAATTCTAAATAGACCGCATGAAAAACAATGGAAAAACCGTGCATCTCACGGATTTTCAAATGTTGGTGGCCCCTGCTAATTCCCTGCCACGCGGGACCCGCCCCCCATGTGAGGGGCGGTTTTTCAAAGTTTTTTTACACGGTATGTGTAGAACTATTGATCAACAAAAATTCTAAATAGACCGCATGAAAAACTATGGCAAAACCGTGCCTCTCAAAAATTTTCAAATGTTGGTGTCCCCCTGTTACTTCCCTGCCACGCGGGACCCGCACCCCATGTGAGGGGCGGTTTTTGCATAGTTTTACACGGTATGTGTAGAACTATTGATCAAAAAAAATTCTAAATAGACCGCATGAAAAATAATGGCAAAACCGTGCCTCTCACAGATTTTCAAATGCTGGTGTCCCCCTGCTAATTCCCTGCCACGCGGGACCCGCCTCCGATGTGAGGGGGCGGTTTTTGCATAGTTTTTTTACACGGTATGTGTAGAACTATTGGTCAACAAAAATTCTAAATAGACCGCATGAAAAACAATGGCAAAACCGTGCCTCTCACAGATTTTCAAATGCTGGTGGCCCCTGCTAATTCCCTGCCACGCGGGACCCGCCCCCATGTGAGGAGCAGTTTTTGCATAGTTTTTTTATACGGTATGTGTAGAACTATTGATCAACAAAATTCTAAATAGACCGCATGAAAAACAATGGCAAAACCGTGCCTCTCACAGATTTTCAAATGCTGGTGGCCCCCTGCTAATTCCTGCCACGCGGGACCCGCTCCCATGTGAGGGGGCGGTTTTTGCATAGTTTTTTTACACGGTATGTGTAGAACTATTGATCAACAAAAATTCTAAATAGACCGCATGAAAAAAAATGGCAAAATCGTGCCTCTCACAGATTTTTAAATGCTGGTGGCTCCCTGCTAATTCCCTGCCACGAGGGACCCGTCCCCCATGTGAGAGGGCGGTTTTTGCATAGTTTTTTTACACGGTATGTGTAGAACTATTGATCAACAAAAATTCTAAATAGACCGCATGAAAAACAATGGCAAGACCGTGCATCTCACAGATTTTCAAATGCTGGTGGCCCCCTGCTAATACCCTGTCACGCGGGACCCGCCCCCCATGTGAGGGGGCGGTTTTTGCATAGTTATTTTACACGATATGTGTAGAACTACTGATCAACAAAAATTCTAAATAGACCGCATGAAAAAGAATGGAAAAACCGTGCCTCTCACAGATTTTTAAATGTTGGTGGCCCCCTGCTAATTCCCTGCCACGCAGGACCCGCCCCCGATGTGACGGGGCGGTTTTTGCGTAGTTTTTTTACACGGCATATCTAGAACTATGGATCAAAAAAAATTCTAAATAGACCGCATAAAAAACAATGGCAAAACCGTGCCTCTCACAGATTTTCAAATGCTGGTGGCCCCCCTGCTAATTCCCTGCCACGCGGGACCCGCCCCCACGTGAGGGGGTGGTTTTTGCATAGTTTTTTACACGGTATGTGTAGAACTATTGATCAACAAAAATTCTAAATAGACCGCATGAAAAAAAATGGCAAAACCGTGCCTCTCACAGATTTTCAAATGCTGGTGGCCCCCTGCTAATTCCCTGCCACACGGGACCCGCCCCCCATGTGAGGGGGCGATATTTGCATAGTTTTTTGTACACGGTATGTGTAGAACTATTGATCTACAAAAATTCTAAATAGACCGCATGAAAAACAATGGAAAAACCGTGCATCTCACGGATTTTCAAATGTTGGTGGCCCCTGCTAATTCCCTGCCACGCGGGACCCGCCCCCCATGTGAGGGGCGGTTTTTCAAAGTTTTTTTACACGGTATGTGTAGAACTATTGATCAACAAAAATTCTAAATAGACCGCATGAAAAACTATAGCAAAACCGTGCCTCTCAAAGATTTTCAAATGTTGGTGTCCCCCTGTTACTTCCCTGCCACGCGGGACCCGCACCCCATGTGAGGGGCGGTTTTTGCATAGTTTTACACGGTATGTGTAGAACTATTGATCAAATAAAATTCTAAATAGACCGCATGAAAAACAATGGCAAAACCGTGCCTCTCACAGATTTTCAAATGCTGGTGTCCCCCTGCTAATTCCCTGCCACGCGGGACCCGCCTCCGATGTGAGGGGGCGGTTTTTGCATAGTTTTTTTACACGGTATGTGTAGAACTATTGGTCAACAAAAATTCTAAATAGACCGCATGAAAAACAATGGCAAAACCGTGCCTCTCACAGATTTTCAAATGCTGGTGGCCCCTGCTAATTCCCTGCCACGCGGGACCCGCCCCCATGTGAGGAGCAGTTTTTGCATAGTTTTTTTATACGGTATGTGTAGAACTATTGATCAACAAAATTCTAAATTGACCGCATGAAAAACAATGGCAAAACCGTGCCTCTCACAGATTTTCAAATGCTGGTGGCCCCCTGCTAATTCCTGCCACGCGGGACCCGCTCCCATGTGAGGGGGCGGTTTTTGCATAGTTTTTTTACACGGTATGTGTAGAACTATTGATCAACAAAAATTCTAAATAGACCGCATGAAAAACAATGGCAAAATCGTGCCTCTCACAGATTTTTAAATGTTGGTGGCTCCCTGCTAATTCCCTGCCACGAGGGACCCGTCCCCCATGTGAGAGGGCGGTTTTTGCATAGTTTTTTTACACGGTATGTGTAGAACTATTGATCAACAAAAATTCTAAATAGACCGCATGAAAAACAATGGCAAGACCGTGCCTCTCACAGATTTTCAACTGCTGGTGGCCCCCTGCTAATACCCTGTCACGCGGGACCCGCCCCCCATGTGAGGGGGCGGTTTTTGCATAGTTATTTTACACGATATGTGTAGAACTATTGATCAACAAAAATATATAAATAGACCGCATGAAAAAGAATGGCAAAACCGTGCCTCTCACAGATTTTTAAATGTTGGTGGCCCCCTGCTAATTCCCTGCCACGCAGGACCCGCCCCCGATGTGACGGGGCGGTTTTTGCGTAGTTTTTTTACACGGCATATCTAGAACTATGGATCAACAAAAATTCTAAATAGACCGCATAAAAAACAATGGCAAAACCGTGCCTCTCACAGATTTTCAAATGCTGGTGGCCCCCCTGCTAATTCCCTGCCACGCGGGACCCGCCCCCCATGTGAGGGGGCGGTTTTTGCATAGTTTTTTACACGGTAAGTGTAGAACTATTGATCAACAAAAATTCTAAATAGACCGCATGAAAAAAAAATGGCAAAACCGTGCCTCTCACAGATTTTCAAATGCTGGTGGCCCCCTGCTAATTCCCTGCCACACGGGACCCGCCCCCCATGTGAGGGGGCGATATTTGCATAGTTTTTTTTTACACGGTATGTGTGGAACTATTGATCTACAAAAATTCTAAATAGACCGCATGAAAAACAATGGAAAAACCGTGCATCTCACAGATTTTCAAATGTTGGTGGCCCCTGCTAATTCCCTGCCACGCGGGACCCGCCCCCCATGTGAGGGGGCGGTTTTTGCAAAGTTTTTTTACACGGTATGTGTAGAACTATTGATCAACAAAAATTCTAAATAGACCGCATGAAAAACTATGGCAAAACCGTGCCTCTCAAAGATTTTCAAATGTTGGTGTCCCCCTGTTACTTCCCTGCCACGCGGGACCCGCACCCCATGTGAGGGGGCGGTTTTTGCATAGTTTTACACGGTATGTGTAGAACTATTGATCAACAAAAATTCTAAATAGACCGCATGAAAAACAATGGCAAAACCGTGCATCTCACAGATTTTCAAATGCTGGTGGCCCCCTGCTAATTCCCTGCCACGCGGGACCCGCCCCCGATGTGAGGGGGCGGTTTTTGCATAGTTTTTTTACACGGTATGTGTAGAACTATTGGTCAACAAAAATTCTAAATAGACCGCATGAAAAACAATGGCAAAACCGTGCCTCTCACAGATTTTCAAATGCTGGTGGCCCCTGCTAATTCCCTGCCACGCGGGACCCGCCCCCCATGTGAGGGGGCGATTTTTGCATAGTTTTTTTACACGCTATGTGTAGAACAATTGATCAACAAAAATTCTAAATAGACCGCATGAAAAACAATGGCAAAACCGTGCCCCTCTCAGATTTTCAAATGCTGGTGGCCCCTGCTAATTCCCTGCCACGCGGTTTCATTCAATATATTACAGGTTGACATTACTTTAGTTTATTTATATCCATCTGTCACTGGTCATTGTTCACCGCCTGCAGTTTCATTCGACAAACCATTGAACCCAAAAGTTTGGAGTATTGGATTTTAGTATCCCCACACAAAATGGGTGATAATATATGATTGTTCCTTTATATACCCCAGAAATACTAGTGATACCCCTTTATTTGTGTACCCTTTAAGCTAATCTACCTACCCATCAAAAGCATTTGTTTTTTTGTACCCCGATATTTTTGATTTTCTATCTGAGAAACAACATTAAATTTTCTGGTCTCTATCTTCTTAAGGGTGTTGCTAGGGTTCTTGGAGCATTTTCAAGATACCAGATCTAAACCCCTTCACCAAAAACAGTAAAAATCAAAAACTCTGCCTCTTTTTAACATGATCCATCATCAGAAAAACGAATTTTTGATGACCTGTGATATTTCGAGAGATGATTGAAGAGATATCTTAATATTCGGTGATAGCTTATGAGTTGAATTCTTGCTTGATTCATGTTTACATTGACTGGTATTCTAAGATTTGATGACCGAGAAGTCAAGAAAAAGGATGGAATTCGAAATTGCATTAGCATGCTCTTCAACTGCTCGGAAAATCTCCTAAGAGAGGAGCAATCCAAAATCATAAATACGCGAAGCTTACTGAGTCCCTAAAGAACAAGGGAACCTGCTTTGCGCCATCCATTCCAAGCAGTTCCATTTTAGATTTTTTTATTTTCTTCTCTTGTCGTGTTATTATGTCTGGAACAGTTAGTTGTCCGGGCAATATTACATCCTGTACAAAAAGAAAAGAAAAGAAAAAAAGGTTAAAACAAAACAAAACAACATGCACAGTAAAAACAGAGTTAACCATCATATATAAATATAAAACAAGGGGAATACACAACTTCACTATTTCCTCAATTTGAGAAGTGGAGAAAGGAGCATGACATTAAAAAATGAGAAGAAATCTTAATCGTTGGGGTTCTAGTTTGTGATTTCAATCAACGATCTATAACAATCTTCAAAAAAATAAATAAATGTTGTGCATATACCTTGATTTCACCATGATATGGTTCAATCTCTAGACCCTCCAAATAAGATTCTAATGATTCCATGATTGAGCTATCTAGGCCAGGGTTTCTCCATGTTCTTCCATAACTTACTGGTTTATCTCACGATCAAAATTCTGCTATATACTTTTCATTTAAAAAAATTATATTATGAAGATTTTTTGTATACGGAAAATGGGTCATTTGTCCAAGTATTTTTAAAACATGGTTCTAATGGACGAGTAGAAATTAGTACGAGTGAAATGGACACCAAAAAAATAGCAAGAATGAAACTGGATTCATCCTGGCTTAAACTTAAAAAAGAGCGAGGATGAAACTGGATGCATCCTGATGTAAATTAAAAATAAGAAAAAGTATTTAAAAATGGGTAGGATAAAACTGTTTACATCCTGGCTATTTTTACATTCTCGTCCATTTAAACAGTATCAAATTTTACATGTCTTTTTCACCCAGGAATTGTTGATTTTGGTCTTTTTAACCAATTTTGTGTTCTTTATATGCGTATATTGTTTGTTAACGGTTTATATATGGTCAAATAAAAAGAAGGGGTATCGCTGTAAAAAATTTCAACAAAAATCATGATTTTCATTACAACCGAAATAACTAACTAATGGCGGTATCATTAGTGTTTCTGGGAGTATATAAAGGAACACCCTAATATATTATGAGATGGAGTAATTGGATTCTTGGTATCCTCACATAGAATGGGTGATAAAATATTTTGAGAATCTAAAATAACAAGAATACTCTTATCTAATAAAAAACGGGTAGCTAGCTTAGTTTTTCATGCCCGTTCCTTAAAGGTTTTATGCGCTTTAGGAGGTCTCAGGTTCGAGTGCCCAATAGCGCAATATTTTCGAGTTCCCAATGGCGTAATATTGCAGAATTTGACATGGAATGTAGAGTTAGCTTGCCCCCCTACGACATAATCAACCCCCAATCCGCTTCGACTCCCTTGGCTAATTTCTCATGAGGCTCCCTAGTAGGCTAGCACGGCAACCTGTTCAACTAATGTAGTAATACGCCGTTGGAGCCTAGCTTGTTAGGCTTCCAACTAGTTCCTTGTAATAATACTCTTTATCCAATAACAATAAAAATTACATAGAGTAATACGTCGTTGGAGACTAGCTTGTTAGGCTTCCAACTAGTTCCTTGTAATAATACTCTTTATCCAATAATAATAAAAATTACTTATCTAATAAAAATAATATTAACAATAATAATAATGATGTTTTGAGAATTTAAAAAACGGGTAGCTAGCTCAGCTGATTATCCCCGTTCCTTAAAGGTTTCATGCGCTCCAAGAGGTCCCAGGTTCGAGTCTCCGATGGCGTTATATTGCAGAATTTAACATGGAAGGTGGAGTTAGCTTGCTCCTCTTGCGAATAATCATCCCTCCTATCCGCTTCGGCTCCCTTAGATGGTTCCTCATGAGGCTCACTGGTAGGCTAGCACGGCAACCTGTTCAATTAATGTAGTAGTACGCCGTTGGAGCTTAGATTGTTAGGATTCCAACTAATTTCTTGTAATAATACTCGTTATCCAATAAGAAAATAATCATAATAACAACAACAACAATGAAGAGGTAGCTCAGCTGGTTATTTCTGTTCTTCATCACATGTTTGGTGTGTTTTAGGAGGTCCCAGGCTCGAGTCACCGATGGCGTAATACAATCATTGATGGTATAATACTGTAGAATTTGACATGAAAGGTAGAGTTAACTTGTCCCTTTTGCGACATAATCAGACCATTTTATATTTCGGCTTCCGTGATTGATTCCTCATGAGACTTGCTGGTAGGCTAGCACGTCAATATATTCAATACTACGATACAAGTCCGGAATCAGGTATGTATACACAAATGAAAAATAAATAATAAAATAATAAAAATAGAAAAAACTGTGTCCTGCAGGTGGGAATAAGAAAACTCCTTGTGAGAACTTCTTTATTCAATAAGTATCATTTTCATAACGGAAAAAAAAGTGTGATAGTAATAATAATAATTACTATTATTAGAAAAAAATAATAATAATGATAATGACATTTACATAGTAATAATAATGGTTAGAAAAAATAGTAATAATACGAGAAGAATAGAGTTTACATGAAGTTTGGACAATGGGGACCGACTCCTTTTTGAATGACCAATCATATTTCTCTTCATCCAACAAATCTAGCATATAAATTAGCATCTTTGCATCTTAGGGTAAGCATGGGCTTTGGTCGAGCTTCATTTTGGGAACTAGTCTTGTCTTATACTTTATCGTCTTCTGGTCATGACCTTCGAGAGCAGGAAGAGTGACAAGTTGTATCTTGCTGGATATAGTAGTGTGTGACAGTAGGCGGCTCTGCGACGTTGTTGATCAGGTCACGAATTTTTTGGAACATTTCCAAGTGTTTGCTAACTTGATCCTGTAAACAATGAAAATACGCAGCTAATTGAAAAAGAACGAAGTCAATCGGATAAAGAGTGAAGAATTTGTAAGTAAAATAGTGAAGTGTAGAAAACTTCCCGAGTCCCCTGTGATTGGATTGAGGGGCTCTTGACCTAAACAAAAAATTGGAGTCAATATCCGTTAGAATCTTTAAATTTAGAGTGTAATATGGTCCTTGAAAGTGATGAAGACGGTTGGATGGTTGCTCCTTTGCTTTGTTGCGTTCGTTAAGAGATCTATCTTCTCCAGTGAGGCCGATTGCATAGTGGCTTTCGCCCGTGCTAAAGTCAGCAAGTTTAGTATTCCTTTTTTGGGAAACGAGTTCTCCCTCTAGATTTTTTGGATTTATCCCTACTGAATACTGGTCATTTTACAGGTGTCGTTAGATGAGTCAAGATCAAATTAGTCGAAATCGTTCCTCGATCCTACTCGATTGGGGAGCTTGGAGCGAGGAGAAATAAGTTCGGACTTGGAAATCGCCAAAACTCGGTCGAATACTCGGAATCTATTTATTAAAGACTTATATTTTCCTACTATATAGCCACGTTTTGAGATTTGCATTCCTTAGTTTATATAAGAATAAGTTCACAAACATCGTTTTTAGATATAACCTACTCAAGTTCGCGGACTTAAGTTCCCGGACGGAGTTCACAAACTCCAGCAGAATTTCTCGGGTCGAGAACTTTCGCCAGTTTGCGTACTGAGTTCACGGACTTGGCTCACGCCACCATGCCGGTTCTCTTGATCAACAAAGTTCGCAAAATTCGGTTCAAGGAATAAGGACTTATACATATATGTTTTTCCACAGCAATGCTTATATCCTCCAATGGTTATATAATCTAAACTCTCATTTCAATCATTGGAACATTCTTAGAGGACGTTGATATTCTATAGTTGTTATTCACAAACTATTTTTCGTCAAAGTAAGCAATTTCCAAAGTGATTGAAACTTGTCATGACTTTCGTCAGTAGGTAAAGATGAACTTGGTTAAAGCGAAAGCTTACCAACACATATTTCGAGAAATAGATAGGCGAGATAAACTCGGCTCGAAATAACAAATGTGTATAATCTAAGTCTATATAGCAAAACGACTTTTGTCTCAAGATAGGAGATAAATAGACTTTTGAGTGATAGATAAGTTCAAGTCTCCACATACCTTTTAGTCGATGAAGATCCACCGGTTCCTTGAGTAGTACTTCGTCTTGTATGATGATTTCCATGGAGTTCTTGAGATCAACTACACTTTCTATCCTAGTCCGAGACCTTAGCTATAGTAGACTAGAAATCAAGACTTATAGTTTTGATAACTAACATTGACAAACATGCTTGAGATAGCAACGCATGCGAGTTCGACCGAGCAATGCTCTAACACAAGTGTCTTAAATGAATTCAACGGCAGCCAATAACTTCCGCAAATCATCTCAGCCACTCAATTTGGCTATCCAATTCAACCGGTCTAGATCTAACATGGTCCGACCAATAGGATGTCAAAATGGCTACCAACCATCACTCTCCTATAAGGACCTACCAGCTCACCTTTGGCATGGATGAATAGCTCCTGGAAGCTTCCTGAAGATGGCTGGTCATGCTCCTTTTAAGACATTAAGCTCTGCGACTAATTTAAACAAGCTTTATACAACGATGTTTTATGAGCATCGATTATTTTGAGTTGTTTGCTTAAAAGCGATGCTTTATATACATCGATTACAAACTATGTTTATAAATATCGATTTCACAAATAATTTAATTATTTGACCTAAGAAGCATTACATGCTATTTCTTGCGGCAAGTCTCATGGATTGACTCGTAACGTATGATCGCCCGCCTCCTAGCTTGCGCGTGACTGGTCAAAATAACTAGGTCTTGCAAGCAAGACCCACTCAGCAACTTGCTACATATTTTCCACGAAAATACTCGAGACATCAAACATGTCTTACTTTTTATATTACCTATCGGAGATTAAATCTCGAGAAAATATTAGAGAAGATAGTATTCAATATGGTAGAACAAAGTAAGATCAGAACACGCAACTACAGAGAAAATACTTGGGTATGGATTCAGAATCCCAATGAAGTCTTTAAGTCGTTAACCTATAATGGTTTCAGGAAAAACCTAGGTTAAAGGAGAATCGACTCTATTCGCAACTAATATCACACACGAGGTGTGGAGATTAGGTTTCACAATTGCTGGAGTTCTCCCTTATATAGTCTTCAAATCAGGGTTTGAAATCAATGCTACCTTGGTAACAAAGCATTCAATATTCACCATTAGATAAAAACCTGATTAGATTCAAGCTAATATATTTCAACTGTTAGATTGTTTTAGCTTGTTACACACAAATGAAATGTACCTTTATTTAGATACAGGTAACCGTACCTAAACGTGTACACTTAGTTGGCTCAAAAATAGTTAACCGAAGTTATCCATATGAACACTTTCATATCAACCTTGTTCATCTTAATCACAACTAGTTCAAATGACTCAAATAAAACTAGTTATAGAGTTGTTCAATTGTTTATATTCTCATAGAATTATACAAGACACAATTGAAGCAAAATCGGTTTTGATTCACTCGAATCGATTCATGAACGTTATAGCCACGGTTTGCAAAGATTACATTCCTTATTATATAAATGTTTTTGTTCATGCGTATGTAAACATACTTAGCCGATTTTAGAACTTAACTCACTCAGGTATGCAAACGGGTACGCGTACCTAAGTTCCGGGAATTGGTCTTGTTCGCAAACGGGTACGCATATTGTCGTTCACGACCGAACTCAGTTGAAATTAGTACGTATACGGGTATGCATACTATAGTTCCCGGACTTCAACTTTTGAATCAGTACGCATACGGGTATGCATACTAAATTCCCAGACTTGGAATACACTTGCAACAGTTAGCATACAAGTACTCATACTGTTTTATATCCAATCAATGATTAATTGTTCTAAATTCCAATTTCAATCATTGAAACATTCTTGGAAGACGAGAATAGATGTCTCACACAAACTATTAGCTTCAAAGCAATTTTCAAGTGATCAAATGATCAATATGAAACATTTCGGGTCTACATCAAATGAATGTCTCACACAAATCATGTAAGATGTTACCAGGCGATGTTCGCATGATCATCTTTTGATTTTCGTCAAGAATAAAAGATGAACTTGGTTAAAGCGAAAGCTGTTTGAGGACAAAAACTGATTCTACTTTTTTTGGTAAACTTGGGTGTGTTGATGAGAAACGAATTCAAACCCTAAACAAATGCACTGCATGAGAGTACTTTTAGATTCGAGAGATCAATCTGTAAGACTCTGGCCTAAACCAAGAAATGGCCGTTCCAGATTCAATTCGGTCATAAGGTGAAGGAGAAGGGTTGATCTTAGAGAGGGAAGCGAAGAAGGTGTTTGAGATCAGAATGTTGAATTATGAAGGTATGGATGTGTATGACTTGTGTATCAGAAAATGGTTTCTGGCTACTTGTGTTTTGTCTTTCGAAATAGGTTGAAAACCTATTTATACAAGTCATTGAGCGCACCCTGATCTCTTAGGAAGTGGAGAAAGTACAGTAGTGGAGAAGTGAGTTTGTGCCGAAGGTAGTGATCATCGTGTTTCCGTTATGAGGGAAGACCAACCACACGTTCGCCCACTACTCTCGTTACCGTTAGCTTTCCGCCTTTCCTGACACTTTATTGTAATGGGAGTGTTGCACGCCGCACGCTGTAAATCGCCAGACCAATACCCCAGTATGTATCCCCCAGTTTGTGACATGTTTGATGTCTCGAGTGAATGGGTCAAGTCATGTGACTCGCCGCTAAAATCAGCACGTAGTGCTTTTATGCCAAATAATGAATTATTTGCAAAACTGATATTTATAAGGCGTTTCTTATAATCGATGTATGTAAAACATCACTTTCGAATAAGCAGCTGAAAGTAATCGATGTGTTAGAAGCATCGTTGTTTTTGAGATCGATCAAATCAGTCACAGATTGAGCGTCTTAAAAGGGTAGCGTGATCGACCACTTTTGGGTGATCGTTCGAGTGCCCTATGGTCGAACTACCACCTGGTCGATCACTCCCTGTGGAGGAGTGATGGCCGACGGTCATAACGCTAGTTTGTTAATTTTCTGAGAATAAATCTACACCGTCCAACTGAGCTGGTGAAGTTGGATGGTCGTGATCGATTTGCGGCAGTTGTTCAATGCTGTTAACGCGATTTTTAGGGTTTGGAGGCCGGTCGACCATCTCCCTTTTGAACGAGCGACTCGAGGCGCTGCATTTGGGTTTGAGTAGGTCGATCAACCATGTACAAAGTTGGGTTGCCAGCGAGCATGCTAACATCCCCTGGGTCACCTAAAATTAAATATAAGCCACTCAATTCGGCTGGCGAAGTTGGATGGTCGTGATCGATTTGCGACAGTAATATGTTGCCGCAAAGTAATTTTAGGGTTTTCAAAGCAGCGCGTTCACCCTACTTTGGGAGAACGATTTGATACGCTCTGGTTTTTCAGTGGGCAAGTCGGTCGACTGAGGGAGGAGTTGGGCCAACGGTGAACACGTTGGCACCTCTTTGATTGCTCGAGATGCGATCCAAGCCATCCAACTAGGCTTGCGAAGTTGGACGGACGCGATAGTTTTTGAGACCCTTTTTGTTAGTCTCAGCTCGTTTGAGCTATTTTTTGTGCAGCGTGAACGCCCATGTTTGGTCGACGTTCGAAGCACTTGCGAATGATCTACATAGGGCTCGATCGACTAGGTTATTAGTGGGCCCTTCGTTGGTCACCATGGTGATTGCGTAGTTCTGTTAGGAGTAGTCCAAGCTTGTAAAATCGCGCGGCCAAATTGTGTGGCCGTGATTATTTTTGAGACTGATATTAAAAGTCTAAATTTTCTTTAAGGAATGGATATGTGTTCGATCACGCTAACTTTAATTAAAAAAAAGTGTGTGAATGCGTTGATCAGAGAGCGATGTAGCATGTATGAGTATTTTTGTGCAAATCCCAATACTGGCACTTCGGGAGATTCATGCTACTCTGCTGTGAGTGAGCATTGATCGTCATGTCATGTCAATATTAGAGTTCGACTGGGAACATAACACATGCAAATAGTAGGAAAGTCATGCATCGGTTAATAATGCTGGAAGAAAACAGAATTCACATAATATTTGGGATTGCTACTACGCGCACCATTCTGAATGAATTTCATATATATACTGAGTTTCTCAATACATGCATAAGTAAAGAGGTTTGAGCACTCGTTACTTCTTAAATGGATTTTATTCCTTTACATGATTCAGCGCTAAATATAGGATTTTACGATTTTGACCTTGAATTGAAAACCACCATCAACACTAAGTCCCCTGCTTAGCACGTAATGACAATGCCATTGAGGGTAAGCATTAAATGGTGACGTACATGATGTAAAAGAGACAAAATAGAGGAGGCTTACCCGAAGGAGTTTATTTGACTGCCATGAATTGGTTCGTACGCGGCAACATCAACATGGCCGTCGAGTCTTGGCGGGTCTGACTGCCTTGACGCGGCTGTGAAGTATCGGTGGGTCCATATGCCCTTCCTTGTGCATGGAACAAAAGGAAAACCTTTTTTACTCGAATTCCAAAAACGTCATGCGTACCAAAGGGGTCATCTTCCCTCTTTATCATTTGCTTGTTCGCATGTCGCTTGCAGCAGCTGGCGCTCCTCGTTGTGTTGATCTCCCTTCATTGATGTGACATGGAAGTAGTCGTTGCTTTGAATTTGGGACAATGACTGCGTCACATCCTCCAGATATACTGACTAGGACCTGGAGTTGAGCTAAACGCATTCTTCCTTTGACCATCCAACGGTCCTTTCCCGGTCCTTAATTAGGGTTTCAACAAGAAGCATGACTTGGTTGGTGTTGAATCCTCGTTTATCGGAGGAATCTTGTTACAGTCATTCGATATCATTTTAGGGTTTCTGCCGTGTATATATATATATATATATATATATATATATATATATATATATATATACACAGGGAAGTTGAAACACCCTTATCGTGCTGAGATAAAGATTTTCTTGCTGAAACTCTCTGCTTTCATCATGCCCGATAGAAGTGGATCATCTTCTTCGACTCAGCAAGATTCTTCTGCCAAACGCAAGCGGCTTGTATCCATAATATGATTTTAAATATTTTCTGATTTGAAGTAGTAGTTCTTCTTTTTCTTTTGGCGTCTAATCATTCTTTCCTTTTAGAGCGCTTGAATCCCTGAGCCTTGTGATGGTTCTCCTGTCTGAATCATGCGAGTCAAGAAGATCATACCGGTATACTTTTCACTAGTGAATATGCGTCCGTCTGCCATGGCCAAGCTTCTGATTTTTTGTTGTTGTAGAGGTATCCTTCTGGGACATGTGTAACAGTGGTTGACGATGATGATTTAACCACTCCTCTCCCTTCAAGATCAAACACGCCCGCCGCCGATCTGGAAGACGTTGATTTGGGTATCTCCTCCTACGAGTATCCCAACGCAGTCTTGCGTTTCGATATTCACATGAGATGTTTATCTTCTAGTTACCGTGTTGTTGGCGGTTTTCTAGTGAGGAAGGAGTTCATGCCCTTGTATACAAAAATATGGGGAAGGTACGACCATATTGCTGAATCAACTATTGAAAAGTGAAAGACATGATATCTACCTGTGAATCCATGGAGTTCAACGTAGGCTGGTTGCGGCAGCGCCTTGATATTATCAAACTTGATCGAGCTGGTATCATCGCCAACATCGTCCCTGCTGCGAAAGCTATCTTGGAAGAGGAGAAATCCCTGGCTGTGGAATCCGAGAAGGTAGAACAGGCGATCCAAAACTTGAAGAGTAGGACTGAAAGGTATCAGGAGAGGCTGAAGATGATGCTTTCAAGGAACTACAACTTGTTGGATGGCTTTTTCTGAGTCGTACTTATATTTATTGTCTTGAATAAGTAAGTAGGCACAATGACGTTTTGATCGTCCCTTTTTTTTTTGGTTTCGAACCTTGCTTTGGAAAAATGAATCGCCTTGGGTTTTGTTTAAGCGAACGGAGTTTACATTAATATGCTTTAAGTAATAGAGAATTTGATAACTAAGATATGAGAAGAATGAAAATGCCTGATTATTGCATTGTGAGGTAGAGGGGAATAGAATGATGATCAGGCGTAGTATGTCTTGAGCCATTTCCCGTTGATGACTTCTTCTATTCTACCTCCATCCTCTTTGACAATCTTGTAATAGCCGTTGTTATAAGCCTTAGTGATCACGTAGGGACCTTCCCATTTTGGAGAAAACTTTGATGCGGACATGTCTTGCTGGATATGTTTAGCAGTCTTCAACACCAGATCTCCTATTTTAAAAACTCGTGGCTTTACAGTTTTGTCACTCGCTGTTGCAATGCTAGATGACAGGATTTTAATCTCTGCTGGGAGGATCGCGTCCGCGCCATAGACAAGTGAATAAGGAGAGACGCCTGTAGAGCTCCTAGGCGCTGCTCGATACGCCCACAATTCCATTGAAAGTTGTTCGTGCCATGTCCAGGGATTATCATGCACCATCCGACTGAGAATTCAGATCAGAGTTTTGTTAGTGCTTTTGGCTTGTCCGTTCCCTTGAGGGTAGTAAGGAGTAGAGAAAATCCGTTTAGCTCCATATTCTTCAAGCAGCTCATGCACTTGTTTGTTGGCAAGGGGGGTACCGTTATCAGTAATGATGTGTTTAGGTACGCCAAACCGACAAATGATGCATTCCTTAATAAATGCTGCAATTTTCGCTCAAGTGGTTCCTTGAAGAGGGATGGCTTCAACCCATTTGGTAAAGTATTCAGTGGCAGTTATGATGTACTCATGTTGTTTTGAGGATGCCGGATTGATTTTTCCAAAAATATCAAGTCCCCAGCTGTAGAAAGGCCACGGACTACTTACTGAGTGAAGCGGAGTGCAAGGCACGTGGATGAGATTTCCGTGGGTCTGGCATTCATGGAATTTCTGAACAAACGCCTTCGCATCATCCTCCATAGTTGGCCAGTAATACTTTTCGTGTATTTGGAGGAACAACTTCTTCTTCCCTTGGTGTTCGCCTTCGTGCGTTTCCTTTAACATAATTGGGATTTCAGATTTTGCCAAGCATCGCAGCAGATTACCTCCAAAACTTTTGCGGTATAGGATTTCCTCATGAAATACAAATCTTTTGGCTTTCTGCTTCAACTTGGCTTCATCCTTCTTGTTGGCTGGTAGCACACCATCGCAAAGATAATTAATGTACGGTTCTCGCCAGTCCCCGGCATAGCCAACGTTAAAGACCTCTAATTGATGTGGTGGCGCCTGACAACTAGAGAAAGAATCTTGGAGTGATCGATATTGAGTCTCCATATCCGTCCAGTAGTATCCAAGGCGTTGGAGACGTCGATAAAGAGTCACTACCAACGTTTGTCCACAAATCTTGTTGTGAATACGGTTAAGTTGTAGTTGCGCTTCCTCGTCTCCAAGACATCTTGACAGAGACCCATATGGATTTCGGTGGTATAACACCCCATGAATCATGAAAAAGCTTTACAGGGTTTTGAGACTGGCCTTTCCTTGGGAGAGCGAACTGTTTATCTCTTGAATAATTGGAGTTCTCCAGTCGTCGGTTTCAGCATCTCTAGATTGTGTGAGCCATGTTGACGCCACAATCTGTTTTCTTACGATCAACGTCTCTTCCAAGCCTTCGAATTGTAGCTTCGAGGCCAATGTGGCTAGGAAATCGGCGTGTTTGTTGTTATTGCGGCCAATATGGGTTATGGTCGCATCAGCAAAGTAATTCAGTAACTTTTGCGCCTCGGATCTATAAGGGGCTAGTGTCATTTCTTTGAGTGAGTATACTCCATTCATCTGATTGACCAACAATTTGGAGTCGCCTCTTACTTTCAGGTGTGTAGCTCCTGCTTGTTTGGCTAGTGACAATCCTATGACGAAAGCTTCATATTCTGCTGAATTGTTGGTGCACTGAAAGTCCAGCTTGAAAGAATGTGAGAATACTTCGCCCGTTTGAGACACTAGAACTATACCCGCTCCTCCAGTATTACTGCTGGGAGTAGCAGAACCGTCGAAATATAATAGCCAAGCCTCCTCTTTGACAAAAGAGATTCCTGAAAATTCCCCAGGAAGGTCTTCATGCAGTGGAGTAGTTCCTTCTCCTGGGAACGCCGCCAGCAAATCTGCTACAGCCTGTCCTTTGATAGATTTTGGAGGAGCGCACATTATATCAAACTCTGACGTTTGGAGCAGCCATTTGGCTGGCCTGCCGATCAAGGCCGGTTTTGATAGTAAGAACTTGATAGGGTCAGCTCTGGATACTAACACCACTTTGTTCGACAATAGATAATGTCTGAATTTCTGCACAACGTGAACTAGGGCCAAACATGCTTTCTCTGCTTTGGGGTATCTAATTTCAGCATCCCTTAAAGTGCGACTGAAGTAGTATATGGGATGTTCGATCCCCTCATCTTCCTCTTGGGTGAGGAGGGCCCCAACAGAGGCATCGCTAGAGGCAGTGTAGAGGCATAGCGGTCTCCCTTGTATATGAGATTTCATAACAGCGGGTGATGACAATATTTTCCGGATCTTCCGAAATGCTTCTTGTTGTTTTGTGCTCCAAACGAAACTTTCTCTCTTCTTCAGCAAGGGGGTGAATGCAGCGATGAGCTGAGCCAAACCAGGTATAAAACGTCGGATATAGTTTACCTTGCCCATAAAGCTCTGGAGTTCTTTCACAGTTTGCGGAGGAGTCATTGTGAGAATAGCTTGGGTTTTGGTTGGATCAACCTTGATTCCTTCAGAGTAACTTGGAATCCCAAAAATTGCCGGAAGAGACTCCGAAAGCGCATTTCAGAGGGTTCATCTTCAATTTGTATTCACGACACCTTTCAAACACTTGCCGTAGAACGTTTGTATGGGTTGCTCGAGTCTTTGACTTGACTACTATGTCATCTACGTAATCTTCAACTTGCTTGTGCATCATATCATGGAAAAATTGCAATCATGGCGCGTTGATAGGTGGCACCAACATTCTTTAAACCGAAAGGCATCACAGTATAGTAAAAGTTTCCGAGAGGAGTTCGAAAAGCTATCTTACTTGCGTCGTGCTCATACATCTTTATCTGGTTGTAGACGTTGTATCCATCCATGAAAGAGAAACTAGCATGTCAATGTTGGGAAGGGGAAAATCTTCCTTGGGGCAGCACTTGTTCAGATCTCTGAAATCAACACAACATCTAATTTGACCGCTTTTCTTCTTTACAGGAACTACGTTGGCTAACCAGGTAGGATGATGAATGGGTTTGATGAAGCCAGCAGTCAGCATCTTCTGAATCTCAGTCTTGATCTGCTTCTCCACGTCGTGCCTGAACTTCCTTGGAGATTGTTTGATCGGTTTAGATCCAGGTTTTATATGTAGATGATGGGTGACCAGTTTTTCATCTAGGTCGGGCATTTCCTCATATGTCCATGCGAATATGTCTTGATACTCCTTGAGAACACTCACAAGCTTTGTGCGTTCGTCCGCACATAGAGTCGAACTGATGGATATAGGTCTTGGAGATTCTTCATCCCCAATGTTGATAACTTCGAGTTCGTCAGTTGTGGAGTCAGTGCCATCCTGTAATTGTCGTGGAGCATCCGGTACTTCCTCTTGTACTCTGTCGTTGTCGTTGCATTCTATTGGGCGGAGAGACTGAGTGAGAGCCTCCCCTGCTAATTGCTAACAACGACGACGGTATACGGTTTTCCCTTTCTGGTCGCGACTTGCCATAAAGGTCCGTTCCCTCTTAGTATGGAGATGTGTTGATCCTTCGTTTGATGAAAAAGAGTTAGTGTGCCCTGTTAGTGGAGGCGCACCGCAATACTCGGTCTCTCGGCTCAGTGATGTGAGCCGATCTTCCTCCTC
Organism: Papaver somniferum; assembly: GCF_003573695.1. Classification (NCBI taxonomy): domain Eukaryota; kingdom Viridiplantae; phylum Streptophyta; class Magnoliopsida; order Ranunculales; family Papaveraceae; genus Papaver; species Papaver somniferum. The sequence goes on along the minus strand of NC_039362.1, from coordinate 104,424,359 downwards.
GATCGACGCCCACGTTGGGAGTGACGTGCAGTAAAATTTACTTGATGAACCCTGTGAATTCTCCTTCGGCTCAAACAGTTCCACGCTGCAAATCGGTGCATAAGGAGATAATGACGCAGGGATGCGAACAAATTCTTCATTCAACATGGTTTTCAGGCATTGGTGATACGTTGAGTGGACGATCTTATTATCATGAAGCCATGATCTCCCTAGTATCATATGGTAGTCTGGCTCTTTTTCTATCACTTCGAATTTTACTTTCGACTGGACAAGTCCTACTAATATATTCAAATTAACATATACGTATGTGCTGGTTTGGTTCCCCTTGAAGTTCGTCATCATGGTAGGTTGATGTATGATTTTTCCTGGTCGAATGCTGGCTGTTCTGAGAGTTTTAAGGGTGATGACATTCGAGGATGCTCCCGTGTCGATAAGGGACCTTTTGAATCCTGAGCCCTTGATGCGTGCGGTAACATGCAGGGTCTTGTTGTGACCTTCTTATGCCATCATGTCATCTTCAGTAAACGTGACATTATTTATGACATCTCTGATGTTTTTAAGTCTTGGTTACGCGAAAGAGCCAAACGTGTGTCTAGAGATATCTGGTTGACTGCAGAAAACGTCTCCGCTCGTTGGTCCTTTGAGAGGTGTAGAAGTTCACACATACTTTCTACTAAAGAAGCCGCTTCCTGGTCCACTGGCTTCTGGTTAGTGGTGAAGCTATTGACTTGAGGACGATCATTGGTTGAAGAGTTAGTCTTCATCGTTGGAATCTCTGGAGCAGAGAAGCCGCTCAAATCCGATGTCAGCTTTACGAGGAAGTTGAGTATGTTCTCTATCGTCTCTTTCATCATATTCATGTTCCTCGTGTGTGTCTCTTGTACTCGAGCCAATTCTATCAAGGTCGGGATTTCCCCATTGACTGTGTGATCGGATAGAGCATTGGAAGGGGGAGCATCACTATTTGAAGGATTTTGCTCGAAATTTGGAGTTGAATTGATCCTAAGACCAACCATCTTGAATTTTAGAAAATTGAAATGAAATTGAAAATTGATCTTGCAACCGACAGATTAATCTCCCACTGTGGTCGCCAGTTGTTTGAGGGAAAAAACTGATTTTACTTTTTTTGGTAAATTTGGGTGTGTTGATGAAAAACGAATTCAAACCCTAAACAAATACACTGCACGGGAGTACTTTTAGATTCGTGAAATCAATCTGTAAGACTCTGGCCTAAACCAAGAAATGGCCGTTCCAGATTCAATTCGGGGTTGATCTTAGGGAGGGAAGCAAAGAAGGTGTTTGAGATCAGAATGTTGAATTATGAAGGTATGGTTGTTTATGACTTGTGTATCAGAAAATGGTTTCTGGTTACTTGTGTTCTGTCTTTCGAAATAGGTTGAAAACCTATTTATACAAGTCATTCATCGTAACCTGATCTCTTAGGAAGTGGAGAAAATAAAGTAGTGGAGAAGTGGGTTTGTGTTGAAGGTAGTGATCATCGTGTTTCCGTTATGAGGGAACACCGACCACACGTTCGTCCACTACTCTCGTTATCGTTAGTTGTCCTCCTTTCCTGACACTTTCTTGTAATGGGCGCGTTGCACGCTGCACGCTGTAAACCGCCAGACCAATACCCCGGTATGTATCCCCCAGTTTGTGACATGTTTGATGTCTCGAGTGAATGGGTCAAGTCATGTGACTCTAAATTCAGCACGTAGTGCTTTTAGTCCAAATAATGAATTATTTGCAAAACTGATATTTATAAGGCGTTGCTTATAATCGATGTATGTAAAGCATCGGTTTCGAATAAGCAGTTGAAAGTAATCGATGTGTTAGAAGCATCACTGTTTTTGAGCTCAATCAAATCAGTCACGGATTGAGCGTCTTAAAAGGGTAGTGCGATCGACCACTTTTGGGTGATGGTTCGAGTGCCCTATGGGCTAACTACCACCTGGTCAATCACTCCCTGTGAAGGAGTGATGGCCAACGATCATAATGCTACTTTGTTAATTTTCTGAGAATAAATATACACCGTCCAACTGAGCTGGCGAAGTTGGATGGTCGTGATCGATTTGCGGAAGTTGTTCAATGTTGTTAACGCGATTTTTAGGGTTTGGAGGCCGGTCGACCAGCTCCGTTTTGAGCGAGCGATTCGAGGAGCTGCGTTTGGGTTTGAATAGGTCGATCGACCATGTACAAAGGTGGGTTGCCAGCGAGCATGCTGACATCCCCTGGGTCACCTAAAATCAAATCTAAGCCACTCAATTCGGCTGGCAAAGTTGGATGGTCGTGATCGATTTGCGGAAGTAATGTGTTGCCGCAAAGTAATTTTAGGGTTTTCAAAGCAGTGCGTTCACCCTACTTTGGGCGAACGATTTGATACGCTCTGGTTTTGAAGTGGGAAAGTCGATCGACTGAGGAGGAGTTGGGCCAACAGTGAACACTTTGGCACCTCTTTGATTGCTCGAGATACGATTCAAGTCGTCCAACTAGGCTTGCGAAGTTGGACTGATGCGATAGTTCTTGAGACCCTTTTTGTCAGTCTCAGCTTGTTTGAGTTATTTTTTGTGCAGCGTGAACGCCCATGTTTGGTCGGCGTCTGAAGTACTTGCGAATGATCTACATAGGGCTCGATCGACTCGGGCATTAGTAGGCCCGTCGGTGGTCACCATGGTAATTGCCTAGTTCTGCTAGGAGTAGTCCAAGCTTGTTAAATCGCGCGGCCAAATCGTGTGGCTGTGATTATTTTTGAGACTGATATTAACAGTATATATTTTCTTTAAGAAATAGATATGTGTTCGATCACGCTAACTTTAATTTAAAAAAAAAGTGTGTGAACGCGTTGATCAGAGAACGATGTAGCATGTATGAGTATTTTTGTGCAGATCCCAATACTGGCACTTCGGGAGATTCATCCTACTCTGCTGTGAGTGAGCATTGATTGTCATGTCATGTCAATATTGAGAGTTCGGCTGGGAACATAGCACATGCAAATACTAGGCAAGTCATGCATCAGTTAATAATGCTGGCAGAAAACAGAATTCACAGAATATTTGGGATTGCTACTACGCGCGCCATTCTGAATGAATTTCATATATATACTGAGTTGCTCAATACATGCATAAGTATAGAGGTTTGAGCACTCGTTACTTTTTAAATGGCTTTTATTCCTTTACAGGATTACAGCGTTAAATATAGGGTTTTACAATTTTGACCCGGAATTGAAAACCACCATCAACACTTACCAACACATATTTCGAGAAATATGTAAGCGAGTTAAACTCAGCTCGAAATATCAAATGTGTATAATGTAAAGTCTATATAGCTACACGACTTTTGTCTCAATAGGAGATAGAATAGAAATAGACTTCTGAGTGATATATGAGTTCAAGTCTCCAGATACCTTTTGTTGATGATGTTCCACAAGCTCCCCTTACTAGTTCTTCGTCTTCAATCGATGAACGTTGTGATGTCTAAAGCTCAACTACACATTCTATCCTAATCCGAGTCATAGCTATAAGTAGACTAGAAATCAAGACTTATAGTTTTGCCAAACAATCTTGAGATAGCAACACTTGCGAGTTCGACCGATCAGTGCTCTAACACTTTCAATAAAGCTAATGAAAGAAGAAATATCTATACCGAAGTTTCAAGCAACAAGGATTTGAAGAAAAAGAGTTACATTGTCAAGATTCTACGAAGTTCAAGAGTTGAAGACCGGAGACGAAGATGAAGACAAGGATTAAAGACCGAAGACGTTTCTATGGATGTTATGAGAGTGATGATAATTGCATGTAGATAGGATAACAAGGTAAGAAGCATATTCCCACCTTCGTTTAGTGGTTGATTTCCTTTCTTAGAGATCTTCAGGAAAAAAAAGGTTTTCAAAATGATAAAAGATGTGGGTTTTAAAATAATTCGGAGGGTTTTACCTTCCTACCATTCAACGTGTCGCAAGAATTCTCTATTTAGTCCTACCTGGACACATGTGTGGCCCATAAAAAAGTTGTTTATTATTGAGAGTAACTTCATAAAACCCTTTCTGGTGAGGCATAGTCGAGACTTTCGATCACTCTCGAACCTGAATTTCATTCATAGTGCATGGTTATTTCTCTCTCAACTTTTAAGCATGAGATTGTGTTCTTTGGCATTTCTAACTTCTTATCACTAGTGTGCAGAAACTTTATGTTTTTGTAGCGCGATGGATGCTATCAATTTTGGAGTATTTGTAAGTTCGAAATTTAAGGTTTTGTAGGTATACCTTTTGTAAACCCTCACGAGACTTAAACACATCCACTAGGGACACCTAGGGGTTCAAAGGCTTGTTATACATGTTAAGTGTAACCGTAACCTCAACGAAAAGGAGTTGTATGTTTTAAAATTCGTTTAGTTTGGTTTGCTCGAGGACTACCAAAGTCTAAGTGTGGGGGAATTTGATAGGTGTCTTAAACACCTTGATATCTATTGTCTATGCTTTCTTTGCAAGTTTTCATGTAAATTATGTATGTTATGTGTGCTTTTGAGTTATTTAGGTACTTTGGAGTCATTCAGAGCGAAAGAAGAAGAAAACGTCCATTTGGAGCGTAAAGGGAAAAAAACCAATTCACAGGCGAGTGATACTTGGAGCCAACGAAGGTTATGCCGCAAAGGAGGTAAAGAATGAACTGTCAGTTTCCCATAACTGACAGTTGAGAAAGAAAGAGAATAGGCTTGTCAGTTCTGCGAAACTGATGGGCCACATATTAACTGGGAAGCCCTTATCCAAGTATGTGGGTGCCTTGATATACCTTAGATTCTCTTACACCCAAAATTGGGTCGATCTCACTAGAAATTCAGACATATTTTGAAGTTAAGAAAAGGGGCAAGAACTCGTCATTTCCATAGAAGATGGAGATGGATTGAGAAAGAGATGAGGTCGGGTGTTGTTACTATGGTTCAGATTAGAACAGGGAAGGAAAAATTGGTTGACTTTATGTGATTTAAGGTTCGAATTTGGGATGAATTTGAGTATTTGTTGTTCATTTATATTCATGGGAAGTTAGGGTTTGTTGAGAAATGATGATACTTTGAAATCGATGGAGATTGCTTACGGGTCTGTTAATGGCTAGATTTATAAGTTTATAAAGAAACTGAAGATTGGGTTTGAATTAGTTCTGAAATCGGTAACAAGATGCGCTCGATATTGAAATAGTGGTTGAGTTCATGCCGGAAAATGGAGATTTGATTTGAAGTTTGTTGCTGCTCGCGGTCAACTGGTTGGCTGTGACAAATGGAATCATATTTGGTAGAGACTGAAGTTGTTACGGAGGTGATTGTTGTTGTTTGAATATAGTGGAATCTGCTATTGTGGATCTAGAGGCGTTTGATATGGGTTTGCAAGGAGATGTGATGCTTCTGAAGTTTGGAGACACTGAATTTACATCCGTAAATGGAGGAGATGGAGAAGTCTGTGAGAAATGGGTTATGTTGTTGTTGTGGAAGAATGGTTTGAGTTTGTGTTGCAATTTGTGGCCTAAGATGGTGTTGCACTTAATTACTAGCGTTGGTTTGTCAAGTTTGGTTGTCATATTTGAGTATCAAAACTCATCTAGAGTCGCTTGATTAAATACTAGAGTCAACTTCGTTTAGGTTAGACTAGAAAGTCTAGGAATATTGAGACAGACAAGTATTACTCTGAAGACCTGAAGAATGTGAAGAAGTAGCGAACTACAACGACGACATCATCCTCCCACTTGAGGTTAGTAATATTGGCTTGAACTGTTTCATTCCTAACGTATCTTTCAAGTCGTGCTATATTGAAAACATAATTGCGAAGCTGTATATATTGTACATATTATATAATACTCTAGTGATGTGACATGATCATAATAGCATGATCATAATAGTATTAGGGAATTAGACTACGAAGTATAACGCTTATCTTTTGAACTTCGTAGATATGATATCGACATAATCTTGTATATATTGTTATGATTATGTGAATGGGTTTTGGTGAAGATTTCATCCTAGGAAACAATGTTTTACATTTGTTTAAAGGAAGTACATTCATGAACTTGTTTCGTGAATCGAAAGGAAAATCATTAGGCTTATTGGTCCGGCTATTCATTGCAAATCTTTGGATGACCAATATGTGTGAGATGGTAGAACCGATCTTAACTTATGTTATGTATCTTGGTATAACTCATCACAATGCCTGACTTATAATTTGGTATGACTAGTTTTTATTAATTGGTGTAACCGATCCTAAGTAATCACCATGTGATGGTATGTTCGATCCTTGTAATTGGTGTGACCGATCCTAGTAATTGGTGTAACTGATCCTAGTAATTGGTGTGACCGATCACGAGTGTTGCGTGACCGTTACTTGTAATTAGTAATCGGTCCTGGTAACTGGTGTAACCGATCACAAGTAATACCATGTGTAGATGAAACTGATCCTTGTAGCCGGTGTAACCGATCCTAGTGACTGGTGTGACCGATCACAAGTGTTTCCATATGTAGGTATAACCGATCCTAGTGACTGTTAGAACCGACTGAACCCACGTATGTGATTTGGTATTTGATCAATCACATAGTAGTCTTGGAATACAGGTGAACCAATTCTAAACTTGTTTGGAAGTGTGGTATAACCGATTCCAAGAATGCAAATCCATGTAAATATGAAATAATGATTTGCAGTGAAAAGATGTCAACATACTTTGAACACGAGCAGTAACTCTTAGTATTTATTGTTCAAAGATATTCCTTAATACTCAAGGTGATCCTGTGCCGAAATAAATTAAGAATATTTTAATTAAGTTTTTTGATTTTATATACATTAATTACCAGCAATTAATGTGTATCTCTAGAAAATAAAAATTAGTAATGTGCATTTACTAGTTGGAGATTTTCTATTGAGAGATTTCGGAAATATTGGACAAGCATTTATTGGAATTATGAAAACTGAATATTGTCATTCATTGCATATTGAGAATATTTTCAGTTTTGTAAATTCCTTGGTGTCCAAACATCCTTGGTCTATAAATACCTAAGTTTGCATTTCTAGCAAAATATAAGAGCCAGGCAAACTTCATTTCTTTTTGTTTCTGGTGGAGCCGTCTATTCGGAGAGGAAAGTATCTCAATTAGTTGAAATCTCTTACGACCTCTCGTTTAAAGACTTCTGTGGGATCAAAAAGTTATACGAGTACCGTTGATGGGAAACTAGATAATTGCAGCGTTATTAGTTTTCGATTGATTTGGTTGACTAACGGTTGTTGAAACTTTGATTGCACCTAGTTTGTTTATTCTTGAGAGTCTTCTCTTCTGATATAAGATTCACTCAAACTAGATCGAACTATCGACGGGATCTTTAGAACTGTTTGTATATCTAAAGACATCTTGTGACAATCCATTGTTAACAGACTCCGTTCTGTGCGTGATTTATCACAATAGATTCAAGTGGTATTGTGCAAGTTATTGAAGATTAAAGAAGATTTGAAAACGAAGAATATTTCTTATCGGTTTTCTAATCTAAACTGTGTGCACAAACCTTGATCGGCTGGGATCCAACTAGAATTGGATTTATTCGATTGATTAGTTGCCTGAGATCGGCATTCTCAATATATCTTTTCAAGATTTATTTTGATTGAGTGTGAATCTATACTTGACTATTTCGGTAGTTAAAGTTAGATTGATCTAACCAGACAAATGAATTTATTAGATTAAACATAAGAGCCTTTGTCAACAACTCATCCATATCTTGTAGCAAAGATTGATTAGAGTGGTTACCAAACAGATTCTTCCTTTGCTACTTGGGATACGATCCAAAGTACTTGTTATTCACGTGTGTGACTCTCGAAGTCGAAGGCGCAGGGATACTGAGGGAACTAAGTAGTTAGGGGTAGTCTGCTTGGTCTCAACTATACGAACTTGGTTTAGATTTTGTATAGCGGCTTAATTCTGAGAGTATTCAAAACTGGACTAGGTCTCGGGGTTTTTCTGCATTTGTGGTTTCCTCGTTAACAAAATCTTGTTGTGTCTTTTACTTTGATTTCCGCATTATAATTGTTTATTATAATAAAGTAAAATACACATATACGTTAACTCTGTTATACTTGATAATGATCCTATAGAGTTTGGTTATAACCAAACCTATTATCAAGTAGCAACTTTGATTGTCGTATCGTCTCGATCTTGTATCCATAGTCAATCACACAAGCTATCTTGTTGTCGTATTGTCTCGATCTCGTATCCATAGACGATCACACGAAGTGTGAACCGAATTGTCGTATTGTTTCGACTATGTCCATAGACGATCACATTCGGTAGAGGACTTATAGGTTGAAACAAAAAGATTGTGATGTATTTGGCTACCCTCGTATTTTCATATGGTTCGAGTACTGGAACCGTGTATAATAACAGATCATAGAGAATATTCCTTGAGAACTAATAAGCAATATCGTATTCATTTCAACACTTAAGACTTGAATCATAATGCACATACACAAGGTGTTTTAGTGATGGAAGATATCTTTGAGGTGTTTATGGAAGTCATAGCAATGTCAAACGTGTTTTAGAAAATAGTCGGAAGGCATATGCTTTAGTTCGTATTGGGCAGTTGTTTGTGGGTAAAAATGACCTGTTGGTTTTCTGGTAAAAAGTGGTGGAGAGGGAAAGTGATTGATGAAGAAAATAGCTTGAACCTTTAAACAAATATACTGCATGGGAGTACTTTGAGTTCGAGAGAATATCTGTAGGACCCTGGCCTAAACAAAGGCAATGGTCGTTCAGGTTCAATTCGGTCACAAGAAGAGGTGAAGGATTTTTCTATAGGAGGGAAGCTGAGAACGTGTGGAGATCAATTGCGATTGATCGATTGATGATGTGATGTGTTGAACTGTTTTGAATATGAATTATTTGTGTAGATAAGAGAATTCTCTGTAAGTGTTTGATAATTGATTGTCGTAGGTTTGCCTACGTTGAGTCTTATGTTATCAAGTCATAGGTTCAAAACCCTATGTATTGCAGCACATCGATCTCCTGTAAGTGGTGACAATTGAAGGAAGTGGAAGAATGAAGAAGTGGGAGAACGTGCAAAAAATGCTTCCACTTTGCGTGAAAGACTTAGTTGATTGGCCATCCACTATTCCATTTACTCCTTAACTGTCTGGATGACTTATTCACATTTCTCATCGTGGATGTGCCTCACATCACACGTGTTTTAGGACGCCAGAACAAAACCCTAGTGATATCCCCCCATGTGACATGAATTGACGTCTCATGTGAAAGTCTGCTTAGCAGACGTATTTTTATGCGTGGTCAATCTTTAACCTAAGACTATGAGTCTTGATCGATGAACTGAATAGTTCATGGTTCAAGGTCATGATAGATGAAGCATGAAGTGCTTGCTGGAACAACAATATGTTCTATGAACCATGGACGTTGAACTGGGTCACTGATGACCTTGGAATTTCATTATGCTAGATGAAGCAATAATGATAATTAAATGACTTGGATTAATGAGTATAGGTTAATGAGATTGTTGGATCAATTATAAATCGTCATGTTGGTGCATTGAGCATTTGACTGGAAGTCGTATGAGAATAATCATTGTTGTATGATCATAGAAGGTTCATCTCGATCCATGTGTCATGAGTCAATCAAATAGCATGGGGACAATATAATATTAAAATGTTAGTTGATGAGCCAACAAAATACTGATAGCTGGATCAGTATGAAATTCTCGAATGTTGATAGCTGAATCAATATGAGAAATATTGCTTTGTTGAGAAATTGATAGTTGAATCAATAAAATATTGGTAGTCGGTCGAATATTAAATTATTAATTAAAATTTTGATTGCTGGATCAACACAAAAACTATTGGTGTTTGAACCTGTTCAGAATTATGCTAGATAGAGCGTTAGGTTCAAAATCATAATTTTGATCAATGAATGATCAACTGAGAATCCACCAATGGATGAAATAGGGACTGATAAACACGTCATTGCTACATTTTTACACCCATGCTTATACTAGCTAGGTCTCGTTAGCTCGCTAATAATATTGTTTTAAGTCATTCACAGGAATTACAAAGAAATCCGATCCCCGGAGTGATAGATGGCTAAATGAAGCGAAATAGTGTTTGCAACTAAAAGCACGCTGCAGACACGGCAGTGCACCTAAGACAATGAGGGTCAGCTACTGGCAGTCATGGGAACCATCTATTTGTCGCATCCACTCAATCCCGGCCCACGAGTTGTTAAAGAGAAACCGTGAGACGTGGCCAATTCTGTACCGTTGTTGATGGTGGTTTTCAGTTCAGGGCTAAAAATGTAAAACCCTATATTTAATGCGCCGTCTGCAAAAGGACTGAGCCATTTAAAAGCAATGAGTTCCCAGGCCTCTCTACTCACACATGTACTGAGCAATTCAGTATATTTTTAGAATGGTGCATGTAGCAACAATCCCAAACATTCTGTAAACTCTCGCCTGCATTATTTATTAGTGTATGGTTTATTAAGTATCTTCCTACGCTATGCTCCCCAGCTGAACCCTTAGTATTGGTATGACATGACAATTAGTGTTCACTCGCAGCTGAGTAGCACGAATTTCCCGAAGTATCAAAATTAAGGTATGCATGAAAATGCTCAATCAGAAGACGCGCTAACTCCTCTCTGAGAATAAAATAATTTTGTGTCAACACACAACATTTGTCAAATTTGTTCAATTTTGTGATAACTCACAAAATTCAAGTTTTGACATAATTAATTTGCAAAAAATTAGGCTTTTTTGCACCTGTGCAAAGATCTCGAACCCTATTGGTCGAGAACAAACCTAGGAAAGCTAGGAAACTAATCCTCCAAGGAGCAGTAGGAGCAAAGTCCTACCAGAAAACAAGAAATAAAAGAGGAGCCGCAGAAAATAGGAGCAGCAACAAAAGGAGATGTGATCGTGCCACAGGCCAGCCGGCGCCACCTGCAGGTGGACACGCCCCCATGCTGCTTTTCGGTCCTCCTCTTTCCCATCGACCAATCAGGTCGCTCTAAATCCGCCACATGCACATGAGGTGTGGCCGGGCCCATACTTTGCCGACCCTCTTTCCTATCGTCCAATCAGGTCACTTTAAATGCGCCACGAGCACTAGACGTGTGGCCGCGCCCTATGTTTGGCCGGACCCTTTTCTATTGTCGCTTTAAACTCGCCACATGCATTAAATACCAAACGCGCCCTACCACGCCACCATGCTAATTGGCATGCCAAACGCGCCTTGCCACGCCACCATGCTAATTGGAATGCCAAACGCGCCCTGTCGCGCCAACATCCTAATCGGCATGCCAAACGCACCCTGACGCGCCAACATCCTAATCCATGCCAAACGTGCCATGCCACGCCAACGTGCTAAATTGGCATGCCAACGTGCCACAACAAGCGCGGCTACATGCTGACCCACTTTTGTTCGTGGCCAAAGCCATAAAAAACTCCAATTAGGGTTTTATGATCAAAGCACGACTTTTGCTTCAGTGGCATTTGTCGAAACCCTAATTTCTAGTCGTGGCCTAGAATTACGCCACTTTGGCCCCACAACATGCCATGAGCCATGCGAGGCCCAGGAAACCCTAAAAATGGCGTTATGTTATGGCCACCCATGGCTATCCTTCCGCCTGTGGTCATTCCTACATTATGGACCTGCTATAATTCCTTTGGCGCGGCCATGGCACTACATACACAAAAATATCATCATGTCGCGGCCACATGCCACACGCGCCAATTAGGTTTTTGGCATGCCAAACCCTAATTTGGATTAAGTTGTTGCGCCAACCATGCCAAAACAACTACCTAGGGCATTAAGTATGATACGACAACTAGAGCCAATATTGTCGAAGCCATATTTGGATATAACACCAATATGCTAAAATATAACGACCGCGGCCACGCCAGGCGTTGTTCGCGCCACTATACTACTGGCATGTGCTAATCGCGCCACTATGCCATCACCAAGTGCCAACGAGATGTGGCCATAATCAACGGTCACCTTTTCTCATAAACTGCAATCTCGGTCGTCCAACTTCGCCACAGAGTTAATCGACCCATAATCAGTCTCAGGTTCATACGCCATTCTCCTGTGGCAAGTCCCATGACTTGACTTGCCACAACATGATCATCCGCCACCTAGCTGGCGCATGATTGATCAGAATAACTAGGTCTTGCATACAAGACCCATTCAACAATCTGCTGCACATTTTCCATGAAAATACTCGAGACATCAAATATGTCACAAACTGGGGGATGCTCATCAGGGTATTGGTCTGGCGGTTTACAGCGTGAAGCGTGCAACACTCCCATTATAAGAAAGTGTCAGGAAAACAGGCAGTTAATGGCGGCAAGAAGTAGTGGGTGTAAACTAACCCGTTTCCTTCATAGTGGGGACGTGGTTTCTAGTATTTACACATTATCCCACTTCTCCATCACTCAATCACTCCCACTTCCTACGAGATCAGGGTGCGTTCAATAGGTTTCTACTTGTATAAATAGGTTTCTACCTGTTTCGACCAGACAACAGTTTTAATTAACAACAACACAGTATCCAGAAAACACCAAAGAACTGATAGCTTACATTCTATAAGCCAGTTCCATATTCTGATATAAGTCATAAAATAGCCACACCTTCAGAATTAACCATTTTTATCTCAACACCTTCTTCGTGTCCCTCCCTAAGACCAACCCTTCTCCTTCATTTTGTGACCGAAGCAAGACTGGAACGGCCATTTCTTGGTTTAGGCCAGGATTATACAGATTGATCTCTCGAATCTAAAGTACTCCCACGCAGTGCATTTGCTTAAGGTTTAGGCTCGTTTCTCATCAACACACCCAAATCTACCAAAACCAGCAGAAACATTTTTCACCCACAAACAATTGGCGACCACAGTGGAAGATTAATCTCTCGGTTGCGAAGCCAATTTCTCAATTTTCATTCCAATCTTCCCAAACTCGAGATGGTGGATCTTAGGTCTAAATTCAATCATTAACCAGAATTAACTTCAATCACCAATCCCAACTTTCCGCCTCATGAGTTACCCCGGCCATCCCAAACACTTCCAAATCCGTTGATGCTCGAAATCCAATCACCGTGGAAGGTATGGCAAAAATATTAGAAGATGTTGTCGCAAATCAAGCTGATATTGTCAAGCTGCAAAATGAGATGTTTTGTCTCTTAAAGAGTATGGAAAACCGGCTGTAGCAAGATCCATCAAACATTCGCTCGGAGAACACCACCAATTTCAGAGATGGCACAAAAATGTTGAATCCTTGTCTGAGGTTTGTGCCCCCGCCAACGACGATGCAAACAGAGTATGTGGCCGTATCGAACGAGAGAAAAAAGGAATAGCCAACACCAATGTACCGTCCGCAAGCGCAGTCGACACATCCCATGGCGTTACATCCTTTAGCACCAACACCAGCGGTACAGGAAGCATCCACTTTGGCGTGATGCCTCCTATTACCAGAGCCAGAGCCGCCGCTACTCCTAATATTTCTTCGAGCTTGACGCCTCCAATCATTACCAGGGCTGCTACCACTTCTTCGTCAAGACGAGAGACTTGAGGAACTATAGGAAACCAACCTCCCATCACCATTATCGATTTAATGGAGAGACAGGAAGTTCTCACCAAAGCTCAGATGAACATGGCCACAACTCAGAAGGAGCCAAGCAACGAACATCCGATTGATTATGTCAAGAGATTCAGAATTTAGGCGCTAGACTGAACATCATTTGGTAGAGTTATGCATTAATGACATGGTACCCGTCTATGGCGCTCTACTGGAGAACCTGAGCTTCCAGACTTTTTCTGAATTTCATGAAGCTGCTAAGCGGTAGGATATAACAACACCATCCCTGCTAGAAAGAACCAGGAATGCTAGGAATGAAGAGCCTCATGATATTCTTGGAAGCATACATCTCACCAACAGGCAATACAACCTTCGGTCTTCTGTAAGTAGTTTCACTGAAGCAGCAAGAGGAAATCCACCGCTTTAGAGATGCAACATCATGTGCGTCCAAAACTGCCAACTCCAGCTCCAGTTCCACATGCGCGACGACCACAATGATAAAACCACATCCAAATTACACCATATCTGGCTCAACGGCAACAACATCAATGAGAGACGCTTTCAGAATTTCCTCTCCCATAGAGAGTAGTTGAGTTACCGAAGGAGATTGCACCTGGGGACTCGAGAGGTACATAATGACTCTCCATGTCAGGATCTTCATCATATTTGCACAACCTATTATTTAAGTCGTTCGCATGAGGGAACTCCCCTACTCCACAAAGACACGATCCAAAGATGATAAAGGCAAAAGAGTGTGGCTGGGGACTGTTCAGCGCTACCCATCTCAAAGCAACAAAAGCGGAAGTAGGAGTATGTCCTTTGCCAGTGTCTATACCTGAGAGGGTCTCCAACAAGCCGTCTAATCCTGAAGATTATTTGTTTCCGTATGGATAACTCGCAAATGTGACGTAATTGCCTAGAGAGAGTGTAGCAGCATTTCTTCGTAGGTTCCACACACAAGTAAGTCTCGTTGAACAACTCTCCTTACAACTGGATATTTTTCGTCCCATCAAGACCTGGGGACTTTTGTCCATCTATCAATTCGTCATCATCTTGATGTCATCACTAACGCCTGATGCTGCTTACTCACGGGAGAGCCTAATATACCCAAAGCTCAATCATGCGCGAAGGACATGCCTAGCGGAGACAGAGCAAAGTAACTATCCTTAAACTAAATGTTTTATATCTATTAGGCGTATCAAATAAATTTTAAATATCTTAGTGTTAAGACGTGCAAATCCCTCAACACTCGCCATTGTGTTGCCAGGCGTACTTCCTCAGCACGTTTTCCTCTTAGTGTTGAGACGTGCAAATTCCTCAACACTCATTACTGTGTTGCCAGGCATGCTTCTTCAACACATTTTTCCTCTTAGTGTTGAGACGTGCAAATTCCTCAACACTCACTACTGTGTTGCCAGGCATGCTTCTTCAACACATCCTTCCTCTTAATGTTGAGACGTGCAAATTCCTCAACACTCACTACTGTGTTGCCAGGCATGCTGCTTCAACACATCCTTCCTCTTAGTGTTGAGACGTGCAAATTCCTCAACACTCACTACTGTGTTTCCAGGCATGCTGCTTCAACACATCCTTCCTCTTAGTGTTGAGACGTGCAAATTCCTCAACACTCACTACTGTGTTGCCAGGCATGCTGCTTCAGCACATCCTTCCTCTTAGTGTTGAGACGTGCAAATTCCTCAACACTCACTAATGTGTTGCCAGGCATGCTGCTTCAGCACATCCTTCCTCTTAGTGTTGAGACGTGCAAATTCCTTAACATTCACTACTGTGTTGCCAGGCATGCTGCTTCAACACATCCTTCCTCTTAGTGTTGAGACATGAAAATTTCTCAACACTCACTACTGTGTTGCCAAGCATGCTGCTTCAACACATCCTTCCTCTTAGTGTTGAGACGTGCAAATTCCTCAACACTCACTACTGTGTTGCCACGCATGCTGCTTCAACACATCCTTCCTCTTAGTGTTGAGACGTGTAAATTCCTCAACACTCACTATTGTGTTGCCAGGCATACTGACTCAACATATCCTCACCTTAGGGTTGAGACGAAGCAATTCCTCAACACTTACTATTGTGTTGTCCAACATCACTGCCTCAACACATCTTCATATTAGTGTTGAGGCGCGCAATCTACTCACCAATCACTCGTGTTGTTAGGCGTCACTGCCTCAACACATCATAGTGCTGGCGGCTCCACCACCTCAACACTCATCCTTGTATTCAAAGATCAACTTCCTTAACACTCATCATTCGAGGCTCCACTACTTAAATACATCATTTTAGAGTTCTCGGCATCAACTTACAAGAAGGGTAATTGCTACTTGCCTCGACATTTAATTAAACATATGCTGCTCAAAAGCCGAGCAGGCCTCTATCCTGGTAATGTACGCCAAGCTTCTCTCGTGAATTTCTTTGAATGTCACCATCTAATGCTTACCCCGCAATAGCGTCGCTATTACGTGCTAAGCAGGGGACTTAATGTTGATGGCGGTTTTCAGTTCAGGGTTAAAATGTAAAACCCTATATTTAATGAGTCGTCTGCAAAAGGACTGAGTCATTTAAAAGCAATGAGTGCCCGTGCCTCTCTACTCACACATGTACTGAGCAACTCAGTATATTTTCAGAATGGTGCATGTAGCAACAATCCCTAACATTCTTGTAGATGTGGAAATACGATTTGCTGGTTTTCACGGAATTGAGGAGACGACAGTGCGGAGGAGACTCCTTGAACCGAGCGAAATGCTTAACCTCACACAGATGCACTGCAAGAAGGGAGTGCTTTAAGTTCGAGAGATCAATCTGTAGGACACCGGCCTAAACCAAGAAAATGGTCATTCCAGAGTCAATTCGGTCACAAGAGAGGATGGGTCGATCTGTAGGAGGGAAGCTGAGAAATGTGTGAGATCAATGGTGATCAAGGATTATTGGTGTGTTGTGTATTTTGCGTGAAAATAGTTTCTGAATGATTGAGTTTACTCAGCTGAGAGTAATTGCTAAGACGATGAGTGCATGTAGACGAAACACTGTCTATCGAGAATTGTCTGTTGTTTCAATCATGGGTTCAGAGAACTATATATGTTGCAAAATCAGTAGACACCTTGATCCCAGTAAGTGTAACAGTTGTTGAAGTCGAAGAGTGGGAAAGTGGGAAATCGTGTAAAACCAGTTTCTCATCGTGCGGAGATCTGGTTGATTGTCCACCCACTACTTCGTTAACTCTTTGAACTTCTTGCACGACTTAGTCACATTCTCATCGTGGGTGAACACACGTGCCTTAGGCCGCCAGACCAAAACCCTAGTTAATATCCCCCATGTGACACGATTGATGTCTCGTGATTGTGGAGTCTGGAGGCAGACGTGTATTTAGTCAGTCAGTTGCTGACTTCATGGGATGATGAGTCCTTGTATTGCTGAGTCGAACGTAATTTGTAAATGTTCCAAGACTCATGAATCGAACGTGTATGTTGAGACAGAGGTATATTCTTTAAGTAAATGTTCATAGTTAAGGCGAGCAAATATTGCTCATTCGATGGATTGTTGAATATTGATAGTTGAACCAATATTCCCTGGCTTGAGCAAATATTGCTCATCTGAGCAAATCTTGCTCGTTTGATGAATTATTGATAGCATGACCAAATAAAATATTAAATTAAAATACTTGCAACTGAACCGAGTATAATTAATAAAAATGTTGATCATGGGATCAACGTAAAATTATCAGCGTTTGAATCTAGAATTATGAATCTTGGACTCGAAAACCTTAATTTCAATCATTTGCTGATCAATTGATGATTTATTGAAAATCAACCACGGAGTGAAGGAGGGACCGGCTACATGGGATGATGGGTCGACCATGTAGCGCCCAGATGCTCGAGTGAGCAAATACCAAAGTCTCTTGAAGACCAGTTGGTGAAAAGATGATCAAATGTCGATTTAAACATTTTTCAAATAATGTTTGTATGAACCTTAGGTGATAAACCTAATAAATTATGAAAATATGAAGGACCGACCAAGGGGTCATGAAACCGTCCCTGGTTGGTCACAGGATCGACTGACGATCATTTTATGAAATTCCAAGTCGTTTGGAAGAGTTCTGGACCTAATGCGTGCAATTATGCAAATTAGATCAAATTGTGAAAATGTGTGGGACCGGCTCCTTGCAAGCCAAAGAATCAACCTTGGTCGGTCAAGGTAACATGCTCCCGTCGCCAAAGTGTCTACGTCTCAGTCCTGAGAATTTTGATATTTTCGGATGTGCGTTTGAGCAACATTTTGAGAAAATATGAAGAAATCAAGGATTTTTGCTGAAACTGAGGAAACCTCATAAGATGAAGGAAATAATAATAATAAAATGAAGGAATCATGAAGTGTTGAACCGGCTATGGCCAAGGCATGTCCGGCCGGCCAATGAGCCCGGTCCCATGGCACTTTTCCTAATTTTATATTATTTTCATGATTTTAGGGAAATATCATGAAATCAAGGAGTTTGTTGAAATCAAGGAATTTCCTTGAAGTGAAGGAGTTTTCATGAAATGAGGGAAACAAATAATATTAATAATAATAAAATGAGGGTGTGTGGGACCGTTTTGGGCATGATCGGCCGGCCAAGGCCCGGTCCCGTGAGTCTCCCCTAATTTTATATTATTTTCACGATTTGAAGGAAGTATCATGAACATAAGGGATTTCGATGAGATGATGGAAATAATTAATAAAATAAGGAATTACAAGGTGTGTGACCGGTCATGGTTAGGGCATGGCCGGACGGCTAGTGACCACGGTCCCGTGACACCTTTCCTAATTTTATGTAATTTTTGTATAATTTCCTTAATGTGAAGGAAATACCATGAAACGAATGAGTTTTATAGGATGAATGAATTTCCATGAGATGATGGAAATAATTAATAAAATAAGGAATTACAAGGTGTGGGACCGGTCACGGCTAGGGCATGGACGGTCGGCTAGTGACCACGGTCACGTGACACCTTTCCTAATTTTATGTAATTTTTGTATAATTTCTTTAATGTGAAGGAAATACCATAAAACGAAGGAGTTTCATAGGATTAAGAAATTTCCATTAGATGATGAAAATAATTAATAAAATAAGGAATTACAAGGTGTGGGACCGGTCACGGCTAGGGCATGGCTGGCCGGCTAGTGACCACGGTTCCGTGACACCTTTCCTAATTTTGTGTAATTTTTGTATAATTTCCTTAATGTGAAGGAAATACCATGAAACGGGGGAATTTCATCAATTGAAGGGATTTTCATGGGATCAAGGAAAATAATAAAACATGATAAAATAAAAGGAGAAGCATGGGACCGACCACGGCGGCATGACCGACCGGCTGGTGGACTTGGTCTCCTTAACGCCTTCTTTAGATATTTTATTATTATAATTTTCTCCATGGTTTGATCGTTCCTTCGTGTTATCGAATGTTCGTTCGTGCATTCAGGTGATCGTGCATTTATTGTTGAATACACTTGCACCATTTCCTCGGGGATTACTCGATGATGGCTCAGATGCCCGTACGTTGAATATTTATTACTAACCCATGGAATTCTGTTGGGAAGAACCACGAATTGAAGTAATGAAATATTATGAAGAACGTAGAATATTTCTGAATATTCAGTTAATGAATTTAAGGATTAGAGATAATTAATTGATGGCTCTATACTAGCAGGCATGCTGTCTAGGAGTATTAATTATCTGAGAGTCGAGTGATCTGAGCTTGTTGAAGCGTCATATTTATTTTATATAGTCAGGAAAAACATTGTTACATCCTGAAGACGTTATTCCTCTATACTAGCAGGCAAGCTGTCTAGGAGCCGTCCAATCGTTAAGATTCTATATGCATGTCTTTTATATAATCAGGGAAAACATTATTACATCCTGAAGACGTTATGCTCTATACTAACAGGCGAGCTGTCAAGGAGCCGTCCAATCGTTCGATTATATATAAAAGTGATTACTGAAATTGCTCAGTATTCATGAGATATGTCGTTGCCTCAGTCGAGAGACTGCATATTCACGTATGCTCTGAGAGACAATAAACTCAGTCAGAGACTCTTGCGGCATGAGTTTTCATGCTTCAATGAGAGACATGAGCCTCAATACTCATCTGATTGCTAGATCAGGAATATGTACAATTATGGTTTTACGATTTTAGCCTTTGTCAAAAATTCACCATCTACATTAAGTCCCGTGCTTAGTGAGGGACAGTCATGTTCCTAAGTCAGCACTGGATGGTGATTTTTTTAGTTACAGACGAAATAAGTAATTGAACTTAGTCGTAAGATAGAATGTTACCAGATTTTCTATTGTAGGAGCGAACCATGGGTTGGACGAAGATCCCAGTAGCATGACAGAGCATCGTCTAACGAGCGTAAATTGGTGTAGCACCGCTCTCTTTTTTTATTTCTTTTTCAGAAGTTGATAACTTGTTCATGAGTTGTTCATGTTAAAATTATATATACATATGCATGTATAGACGTGAGTTTTGTAAAACCCTTGTTTTAGGAATAAACGTTTGTTCGATCGTTAGTTAACAAAACAGCAATAATCCCTAATGTAGGAGAGATTTTTTTAAATATGTGAGATTTTAGTAAACTCTCGTTTCATAGGTGGATGCTTATATGAGAGAAAAAGTTTTTTTTTTTTGAATAGATGTGCGTTTGCGTCTGTTAGTAAAAAAAAAATCTATGAGCTTTCATGAAAATTTTATTTTCAATATGTAAGCTGTCACAAATTTTTGAAAATATACTCTCGAGGGAGCAAAAATATATATATTGTTACAGGGCTTACGACCCATGGATGTGTAGTCCATCTAGATTCCTAATGTGGTACATAAAGGAAACTATGTAATGATTCCATTCTAATCTCCTAATAAGATTTTTCTTCTTCCTCCTCTTATCTTTCCATGATTCACCTCTAAATCTCCTAAAACACATTATCATGCACGAACTCAATCACTGCAGCAATTTTTTGTTTTGGATGGTACAATTGAACCACTCACGGTATCCCTAAACATATCTTTATTATTTTTTTTTCCTCTGTTGGATTGTTTGGAACTTATGATTTGATTGAAAAGAAGTGTCTGCTATCTATTGAAAAAAAACAGAAAAAAATTGTCTGCCATATTTGATTTGTTCCATGTACATCCCATATACGTATACTACATGATATTTTCTCAATACATGTGTGTTTTGTCTTGTCTCCATCTTCTGTTTCTGGATCGTAGTTAGTAAGTTCGCGAATGATTCGCGAATCATTCTCGATTTTTATGAAACAAAAATGATAAAAGAGATTTAAAGGTGACGGTGAGAGAGATCTAAACCACTATACCACGTCCTCTTTGATGAATAATGTTGTATATATTATTACTATCATCATATTAAGTTTATTTTTTCTTTAAATAACTCACATGTATGCATAAAATTAATCTATGACCCTATAAATACTAATTATTTATTATATATAGATACCGAATTTTCAGATCCGAACTCACATTTATAAATCGAATTATACACATACGTACGCCATTCCGAATTACTGACGAATCACGTTCCGTTGACCGAATTTTCGACCGAATTTGGGTTTTACAAAACCGTATAATACTCGTACGTTTGTCGTTCCGTACGTTTGCCGAATTCCGAATTACTAACTAGGTTCTCGATTAGAATTGTCCCCATTGATTTCTTTTACTATTAGTCCATGATTGATTGTGATGAGTGCGAATATTAATCCATTTTCTTTTTCTTTTGGTTGGGTCATGAATTCTATATCATATTGTGATACATACATGGGGTTTGATCCATCTCTCCATATTTGGTTTTCGTTTTTTTTTCTTTTCTGGAAAACATCGGAAAATCATCTGTTCGTCTTCTTGGGGAAGATCTGTTCGTCCTATGGGAACGGGACCTATCCAACCGAGTCAAATCGGACCTGTCCAACCGAGTCAAATCGAACCTATCCGACCGAGCCATACCGAGTCAGATTGGACATGTTCCGAGCCTGTCCTGTTCCAATCCTCATTTTAGGGTTCTGGCTGTGCGCAACCAGAGTTGTTCCGCTTTTGCCTATGCACGGTGGGAACCAAAGTTTGAGGTATGTAACTAAATCTGATGGAATATTTGTTGGGCTTATTTATTTGTTTTTAGAACAGTTTTTTTTTCTGTCTCAAGATAGGTCCATATTTATATAAATGGTCAATTTCAATTTTGAAGGTTGATCTCGATTATTAAGATTTTTGGTCTTAATATTATTTAGTTCTCTTAAATATGATATGTTGGTTATAGTCGAATGAAATCTTTTGTACAATTGGTTGTACCAACTTGATTCAAATGTATGTATTTGGGTTTAGAAGTACTTGAACACCATTATTGCATATTTGATATTTTCTCCCCAAACTTGAATGTTCCGTGGAATGTAATACACTTGCGCGGCTATTAAAGAGTCGAAAGTTTCAAAAGATACATTGCAAAATAAAATCACATATATTCCAATTTTTTTGTGGAAGAACTCACAATTACTTTTATTTGAGTCAGAAAATTTTCATTTTCTCTACTTCATCCATGATACTAACGAAATAGTATATGTTGAAGTGTGACAACAAGAGAATTACCAGAGAATTACCTTTAGTAATCTACTCAATCTAAAGTAAGTGGTTGACATTTGCAGTGAGAATCTCTTGGCCTGTTGAGATAAAGAAATTTCTCAAATTAAGCTAAATGTAGCAAAATTGAAAATGAAAAGAACTCCGAAGTAGTGAGGGTTAAACCTACGACTCATATAAATCATGTGAAAAGGGACATATATATCATGAGATGAAGATAAAAATGTAATTCTAGCTTCCATCATAAATGAAAGAGTTGGAAATGCACCTGGTTATAGGTGTTGGTATATACAATGTAATGTGTGTAACATAGTAGCAACCAATTTTCACATCAACTTTAATGGCGACAAGAACTTTGTCTGACCAATTGACTATCTTATTCAGTTGAACTAGATCCAATGCCTGCACTCATGGAATGAAAACACGAGACATAAATTCTCTAAAGCACTTGATATATATTGGGTGAAACGTAATATATATTCACTCTAAAGTACTTGAGTTGAATCCCACTTTTGTTACGTAATAAGACCACACCACTTATTAAAACGCTCAAGACCCAAATGTCTACCTAATAGCTGTTTTTCTTCTACTAATTTAAGGAATTTAAACTAGTTGTTGAGCTATTTCCTTATAATGTGACTACGAGGATTAGATCATCGAGCGCAGCACTGCTCAAAATTTATTTTTCAAGATAGAACAAAGACGTCGCAAAATCTATTGATGTACCGGTAGATAATCACACCTTGTTAAATTCCCAAGTAACCCGTGCAAATGGATATTGATAGACACATTTTTGTGTCTAATTTGTCCTCAATGTCCGTATTGTTGGAACTCTATTTTTGTACTAATATTGTGTTTTTATGTATTTTTAGGAAATAAACATTTTTGGAAAGACCTGCTCGAAAAATTATGCGGGGCATCCCCGGAGGACATTTGTTATTCGGACTCTCATTTTGGTTAAGGGGCAAACCAATTACTAAGGGGCACCTCAATTGGGCATTTGCTATTTACACTCCACAGACGATTAGGGGCACTTCATCTCTTTAAATTCAAAAACTTTTTTTTGGCGGGAAATAAAGTTCTCAACTGTTAGAGTTTCAATCAACAAAATGAAGGTGTTTTAGGGAGATTCAATCGCTCAAATTTGGTAGGAAGATGTGATATGGCATGAGGAACACATTATGGGCAGTGGGTTCGACCAGAAGTGGCTGGAAAACGCGTGATGATCCTTGAGCCCAAAACAGAGCACGTGCACTGTAACACGAGCAAAAATGGAGTTCTTGTGTGCATGGAAGAGTCCTATTAGCGTTGGAAGAGTGTTGAGGCGTGGAGAAGACATTTGGGAGCGTGCAAGATCAAAGTTAACGCGTGCATGGGATTAAAAATGGAAATTTTCGTTATTATTGGCAGCCGAGAATATTTGGATTAAATGGAGAATATATGCAATCAATGGTCGGATTTTTGGCTCCAATTCACTATAAATACAAGGCAAAACAGTTTGGGAAAGGGTGTCGAGAGTTTTGGGAGCTAGGGAGAGCTAGAGAAGACGAAATCAGAGTTTAACAAAACTCTGTTTCTGCTGCTGCATGAAGATGAACACGAAGAACAATAGACTGTAAGAGACTGTCGTTCTTCAACAGTGACAGCGACAGTGGAGTGTGGGTCGTAGTTTCCCAAAGACTACAACATTTCATATGTATCGTTCTTGTGTGACGCTTCCTGTGGGTCGCACATTAGCTGTTTACACCATTTTCTCTTCTTCTCATCATTTGTAAACCATTTTTGAGCCATAATAAATTATTTTGAGAGCATTTATACTATGATGAGATAATTCCCTCGTAACCAAGGCAATGGAGTAAGCTATTCACGCAACATAAATGGGTAACTATTTCATTTAATTATATAATTCACCTAATCGCTGCTTTTGCAGAGTTTTAAATTGTTTGAATGATTGTCTTAATTATTTGTTATTCAGTTTGATAGGTTATGCTTGGTTTAATCTCTTGATAATCTATGCTTAAGGTTTACAAATAATGTTTGAGAATCTGTATGATTGATAGTGAATTAAAGATAAAAGATGACTTATGAATTGAATAGAGTTTTGAAATATTTATCATTCAATTTTGCATAATAGTGGAATCTAGTGTCTTGGTTACCTCTCGCACCCATTGTATATAATTTTATTAAATCTAAAATTCCATTTCCTTCACAAGTCTGAAACGAATCCTATTTATTACAACCCCGCAAAAACAATCTTAATCATTTTGGCGCCGCCGATGCGGATTTGTGCTTAGGTAGAATTTTTAGGTTTTTATTATTTTTTACTATTATTTGTTCCTTTTTACGTTTCTTTTTGTGTCTTTGATTTACAGGTTCGAAGTGGAATACTAAGGACTTGGAAAGAAAAAGCTTAAAGCTAAAAGCTAAAAGAGAAGAAAAAAAAGACATAATATTTTTTTAGGATTTGTAAATAGGCTTTATTTTTCATAATTTTTGTAATTTTTGGAATTTTTATTTGGAATTTATTCTGGACAATTGGACTTTATTCTTTTTTTTAACCCTACGGAAGGGTATTATTAAAAAAAAAAAATTTATATAAACTGTGTGCAGGGAAGGACGACGATTACTATATCGTCTCGGCCCCTCGGGTTCGTACATGACATAGGAGTCGTGGCCCGAGTCGACTTCAACGGTTCATCCCCCGTCTGGTACGGGAGGTAAGTCCATCGAAACACTCGCGAATCTCCTGTCAGCGGGTTTACTGTATTCCTTAAGGTGATTCATTGATTGAGGACGAATTTGGACTGTTTTTAAATTCCTAGTAAAGGGCAAGAACTGGCCATATAAGATAAGGGTTCGGATTTCATCACCGTTCCCTTCTTGCCCGCCTTAGGTAAACGAAACCTAACGCGAACCCAAGCTTAAAATTTTATTAGAACGAGACCGATAGGGTAACGAGCTTAGTGGGAAAGTCGTTCGAAAAATATTGGTTACCCTTTTAGCATACTTCGAAGTTCATGATGATTTCTGTGAGTTGAATGCGTGACTGCGCCGCCTTGTGATAGCGGTGAGGCCTTGGGTATGAAAGCTCCACTGAGCTTCCCTCGCCTCAATTCAACTTACTTTGACTCGGATTGATTCCAGAGGGGTTTGCTTAAATTGTAACGAATTCCCTTTCGAAGGATTAGAAGCTGGTCTAGAAACAATCTAAGTGGAGCCATCATGCTTGTTATTTGCTAGATTTTATAGGTTTTATTTGGTCGAGTCAGCCTTGTTTGTGATTGTGTAGAATTCCCTTGCAATTAAGAATGTCGAACTGGTATGATAGAAGCCAATACAATGAGTATCGATCTGAATTTGAATATGGACATCATCATTTTTATGACCATGGTGGGAATAGTAGTTGGGAACGCCAACCTTTTCAAGGTTATGGTTTACACCATGGTGAGCCCAATTACTATCCATAGGCGAATTGGTCTTACGAGCAAGAAAATCAGAAACACTGTAGTACTGGTTACTCGTTTTTGGAAACTAGTCCTGATTATGATATTTCTGAAACTGTTCCATCTCTAGAAGAGACCCAACAACGGATTGAAAGGACGTATAAATGTTTAGTTTCAATGAATAGTTCAAAAGAAGAGTGTACACGATATTCTGAGATGATAAACGAGAGTGGTGAACGTATAAGTGTTATGCTCAGTGAAATTCAGGCACGTCTAGAGGCAGAAAATGAACAGTTGGCTAATGCTGCTCGAAATAATCTAAATTTCCAAAATAGGGTTTTTAATTCTACCCTTGATATCAATAGTGAATATTTGCCTAATTTAGAGGACGAGGTTAGAATTGGTAACACTACTTGTTTTGATAAGGTTCGATCATTTTCATGTTATTATAGTGATGATTATGATGAGGATAGTATTGATGAAGAACATGAAATATGTAGGCATAGTGATCAGGAATTTGTTACTCCGATTGAGCTTTATAATGATAGTGTTGTTTCTAATAAAAATCCAAATAATTTTAATAATTATTCACCTATTCAAAAGTATGTGGATTTGACTAGAGATACCACTGTTTTAGACGATGTAGTTCATGATCCTTTAGCCTGCAGTATGTTGGATAATCCATTATTTGATGTGCCTATCAGTGAATCGGAGGAGGTAACTATGATTAAAACCTTAGTTTATGAGCCTTTCTCTGATAATCCTTTATATGATTATGATGATGGTTTAGAGGAAAGAGTTTACCCTGAGAATACTGTTTTAGAATCTAGCGATTTAGAAACACTAGTCTTAGAAGATGATAAACTCGTAGAAATGAGTGAGGATTAACCCAACTTAGAAGAATCTATTGACCATTTCCAGGAATCTGATGACCTAGAAATTAGGGAAGTTGTGACTAGTCTTTCTAGAGACACAGAAAACTCTAAGTTTGGGGGTGATTATCATTCTCCGTGTGCTTTAACTCTTAGAAAGTACCCTCCTGTAGGACTTGACATTTGTGCCTCAACCATCTTACAAGATTATCTTCATACACGTTTTCCCGAACCTAATGATGTCCAGAAAGAAGCTCAGTTGTTAGAAACCCATTCTCTGGTTGATGTGGTTAACCCAGGCTATGATACCAAGATTGACTTTGTTTCCCCACCAAAAACTTTTCAACCAATTGTGGGAACTTTTGATTTTAAGATGTGTCGGTTATTAAGTTTTGAGACTAAACCTAATCACTTTAGGATATTAGGGTCGACACATTTTCTTAAGGAAGACCACCTCTTTCACTATGGACAACTATGTAAGTCATATCTGATTGACTTAGAGGATCCGCAATTATTTAGGTTATTACTTCGTGATTCTAAGTTCGTATTTGAGTTTTTACAGACTCTAAGACCTAGTGATTCGGATCCCATCTATGAAGAAACGCATCCAATGAAAATATTCTATTTAGACCCTTTCATAGAACCTGAACCTGAACCGCAATTAGCGATAGTTTTCAGGAAACTAGGTAAGGGCATGCTTTTCTTGTCCATTTTCTTGGTTCACTGCAGTTTCCTATGGTCAACTCTATTTGGTTTTTAAGACCCACAATTATTTCGACTGTTACTTTATGGTTCGAGTTGACCAATCCTTTTCTAAGTCTGGCTGAAGACTTTAAACTTAGCACTTCTTGGGAGGTAACCCAATCTCATGCAACACGGTAATATCCTTCCTTAACTCTTTTGCTTCAAATAGTAACCGTTTCTCCTTGTTCATGCTTTTAATTTCATCTTTAGAACATTGAGGACAATGTTAGATTTAAGTTTGGGGGTATGGGAGAAACTTTTTGGTTGCAATTAGTAAACTCCAGAGCCTAGAAATTTATGCCTATTAAGGTTTGCACTAACCAATCTAAGTGGATGGGAACATCTTGGTTATAGGAGTTGAGGAACCAATCTGATTAGATGGAAACATCGAAAGAGACTATTCATAAAAGCACAGAGCTCAGGTGTTAGAAATAACATGATAGTTGCACCATATCTCGTTGAGTCCTTTTCATTTCTTTTTTTATTTTTTTTCATTTTAAACTATGTTTCTCTAAGTGATTAGGTGGGGCACACGATTCAAGTTGTTACCACTGCTAGGGTGAATTAGAGTGACTGAGTTACTAAAAAAAAAAAAAAAAAAGACCGGACCAGTTAGACCAATCGGAATAAGTATTAACACTTGGATAGCAATATGCGTGTGTTCTCCCTGTTTCCGTCGCCTAAGCAAGCGTGGAATGCAGGACCCGTGGGAACTATTGTGTAATCTGCTGACAAGAAGCATGCGCTTGGATCAAAAAGATTTATTCATGCCGTTAAGTTAAAAAAAAATGGTTATTGTTCTGTGTAGTCAACTGCCGGTTCCCTTGTATTTGCCAGTTTGTTGATCTAGATTTAAGTTATCGACCACTGGTTCCCTTGTATATGCCAGTTGTGTTGATATTAGTCAGACCGGTATCGCAGTGCATTAGGATAGGTTCATTCTGGCAGTGGCCTTCAGACAGATATGTGAAACATCGATCATTTGGTTAACATCAAAACCATCTACATTTTTCTATTTCCATTTCCTTTTTTCTATCCATATGATTAGTTTGACTCCGAATATGATGTCCATAGTGCAACTATCTGAGTAGAGTTCTGTCACTTTATATGAATTTTAGTATGCTTGATTGTAAACTCGTGTACAATAAATGGAATTTCGCATCAGGGTACTTCCTCCTGTAGTCAGTGATTGTAAGCCAACCAAGGAGATTCTTTAGTGCCTTCCAAGGTTCGTTGTAGATAGCTAGGGTCTGGAGTAAAGGTTTTGTGGGTACACCTCTGGTAAACCCTCCGGAGACAACACTCCGCCACTAGGGCCACCTAGTGGTTTAACGGCTTGCTGCACGTGCTAAGTGTAGTCATTTTACTTTCTAGATTAGATTTGCTCGAAGACTAGCAAATAATAAGTTTGGGGGTATTTGATAGACACATTTTTGTGCCTAATTTGTCCTCAATGTCCGTATTGTTGGAACTCTATTTTTGTACTAATATTGTGTTTTTATGTATTTTTAGGAAATAAACATTTTTGGAAAGATCTGCTCGAAAAATTATGCGGGGCATCCCCGAAGGACATTTGTTATTCGGACTCTCATTTTGGTTAAGGGGCAAGCCAATTACTAAGGGGCACCTCAATTGGGAATTTGCTATTTACACTCCACAGACGATTAGGGGCACTTCATCTCTTTAAATTCAAAAACTTTTTTTTAGCGGGAAATGAAGTTCTCAACTGTTAGAGTTTCAATCAACAAAATGAAGGTGTTTTAGGGAGATTCAATCGCTAAAACTTGGTAAGAAGATGTGATATGGCATGAGGAACACATTATGGGCAGTGGGTTCGACCAGAAGTGGCTGGAAAACGCATGATGATCCTTGAGCCCAAAACAGAGCACGTGCACTGTAACACGAGCAAAAATGGAGTTCTTGTGTGCATGGAAGAGTCCTATTAGCGTTGGAAGAGTGTTGAGGCGTGGAGAAGACATTTGGGAGCGTGCAAGATCAAAGTTAACGCGTGCATGGGATTAAAAATGGAAATTTTCATTATTATTGGCAACCGAGAATATTTGGATTAAATGGAGAATATATGCAATCAATGGTCGGATTTTTGGCTCCAATTCACTATAAATACAAGGCAAAACAGTTTGGGAAAGGGTGTCGAGAGTTTTGGGAGCTAGGGAGAGCTAGAGAAGACGAAATCAGAGTTTAACAAAACTCTGTTTCTGCTGCTGCATGAAGATGAACACGAAGAACAACAGACTGTAAGAGACTGTCGTTCTTCAACAGTGACAGCGACAGTGGAGTGTGGGTCGTAGTTTCCCAAAGACTACAGCATTTCATATGTATCGTTCTTGTGTGACGCTTCCTGTGGGTCGCACATTAGCTGTTTACACCATTTTCTCTTCTTCTCATCATTTGTAAACCATTTTTGAGCCATAATAAATTATTTTGAGAGCATTTATACTATGATGAGCTAATTCCCTCGTAACCAAGGCAATGGAGGAAGCTATTCACGCAACATAAATGGGTAACTATTTCATTTAATTATATAATTCACCTAATCGCTGCTTTTGCATAGTTTTAAATTGTTTGAATGATTGTCTTAATTATTTGTTATTCAGTTTGATGGGTTATGCTTGTTTTAATCTCTTAATAATGTATGCTTAAGGTTTACAAATAATGTTTGAGAATATATATGATTGATAGTGAATTAAAGATAAAAGAGGACTTAAGAATTGAATAGAGTTTTGAAATATTTATCATTCAAATTTGCATAATAGTGGAATCTAGTGTCTTGGTTACCTCTCGCACCCATTGTATATAATTTTATTAAATCTAAAATTCCATTTCCTTCACAAGTCTGAAACGAATCCTATTTATTACAACCCCACAAAAACAATCTTAATCATTTTGGCGCCGCCGACGCGGATTTGTGCTTAGGTAGAATTTTTAGGTTTTTATTATTTTTTTACTATTATTTGTTCCTTTTTACGTTTCTTTTTGTGTCTTTGATTTACAGGTTCGAAGTGGAATACTAAGGACTTGGGAAGAAAAAGCTTAAAGCTAAAAGCTAAAAGAGAAGAAAAAAAAGACATAATATTTTTTTTAGGATTTGTAAATAGGCTTTATTTTTCATAATTTTTGTAATTTTTGGACTTTTTATTAGGACTTTATTCTGGACAATTGGACTTTATTCTTTTTTTTAACCCTACGGAAGGGTATTATTAAAAAAAAAAAAAAAATTATATAAACTGTGTGCAGAGAAGGACGACGATTACTATATCGTCTCGGCCCCTCGGGTTCGTACATGACATAGGAGTCGTGGCCCGAGTCGACTTCAACGGTTCATCCCCCGTCTGGTACGGGAGGTAAGTCCATCGAAACACTCGCGAATCTCCTGTCAGCGGGTTTACTGTATTCCTTAAGGTGATTCATTGATTGAGGACGAATTTGGACTGTTTTTAAATTCCTAGTAAAGGGCAAGAACTTGCCATATAAGATAAGGGTTCGGATTTCATCACCGTTCCCTTCTTGCCCGCCTTAGGTAAACGAAACCTAACGCGAACCCAAGCTTAAAATTTTATTAGAACGAGACCGATAGGGTAACGAGCTTAGTAGGAAAGTCGTTCGAAAAATATTGGTTACTCTTTTAGCATACTTCAAAGTTCATGATGATTTCTGTGAGTTGAATGCGTGACTGCGCCGCCTTGTGATAGCGGTGAGGCCTTGGGTATGAAAGCTCCACTAAGCTTCCCTTGCCTCAATTCAACTTACTTTGACTCGGATTGATTCCAGAGGGGTTTGCTTAAATTGTAACGAATTCCCTTTCGAAGGATTAGAAGCTGGTCTAGAAACAATCTAAGTGGAGCCATCATGCTTGTTATTTGCTAGATTTTATAGGTTTTATTTGGTCGAGTCAGCCTTGTTTGTGATTGTGTAGAATTCCCTTGCAATTAAGAATGTCGAACTGGTATGATAGAAGCCAATACAATGAGTATCGATCTGAATTTGAATATGGACATCATCATTTTTATGACCATGGTGGGAATAGTAGTTGGGAACGCCAACCTTTTCAAGGTTATGGTTTACACCATGGTGAGCCCAATTACTATCCACAGGCGAATTGGTCTTACGAGCAAGAAAATCAGAAACACTGTAGTACTGGTTACTCGTTTTTGGAAACTAGTCCTGATTATGATATTTCTGAAACTGTTCCATCTCTAGAAGAGACCCAACAACGGATTGAAAGGACGTATAAATGTTTAGTTTCAATGAATAGTTCAAAAGAAGAGTGTACACGATATTCTGAGATGATAAACGAGAGTGGTGAACGTATAAGTGTTATGCTCAGTGAAATTCAGGCACGTCTAGAGGCAGAAAATGAACAGTTGGCTAATGTTGCTCGAAATAATCTAAATTTCCAAAATAGGGTTTCTAATTCTACCCTTGATATCAATAGTGAATATTTGCCTAATTTAGAGGACGAGGCTAGAATAAAAGACACTACTTATTTAGATAAGGTTCAATCATCTTTGTACTATTATGATGATGAGGATAGTAGTAATGAAGAATCTGAGATATGTAGGCATAGTGATCAGGAATCTATTAATCCAATTGAGCTTTATAATGATTATATTATTTCTAGTTCAAATCCAAATAATTTTTATGATTATTCACCTATTCAAAAGGACGAGGATTTGATTAGGGATACCACCGTTTTAGACGATGTAGTTTTTCCTTTTGATTACAAAGCCGATAGTGGTTTAGAGGAACGGGTTCATTTCGAAAATACTGTTTTAGAGTCTAGCGACTTAGAAACAATAGTCTTGGAAGAAGAAGATAGACCCGTAGAGATGAGTAAAGATGCACTACCTGATAATAACTTAGAAGAATCTCTTGAATATTTTAAGAACTCTGAAGATACGGAAATTCAAGACATAATTAGAGGTCTATCTAGAGACACTGAAAACTCTAAGTTTGGGGGTGATTATCACTTCCCTAGTGCCTTACCTTTAACTCTCAGAAAGTCCCCACACTTAGGACTTGATATCTCTGCCTCGACCATTTTACAAGATTATCTTCATACACGTTTTCCCGAACCTAATGATGTCCAAAAAGGAGTTCAGTCGTTAGAAACCCATCCTCTGGTTGATGTGGTTTTCCCAGGCTATGATACCCAGATTGACTTTGTTTTCCCACCAAATAGTTTTCTTCCAACTGTGGGAACGTTTCAAATGAGTCGAATATTAAGTTCTGAGACTAAGCCTAAGTACTTTAGGTTAATGGAATCGACACATTTTCCTAAGAATGACCACTACTCTCACTGTGGTCAACTATGTAAGTCATATCTGATTGACTTAGAGGATCCGCAATTATTTAGGTTATTACTTCGTGATTCTAAGTTCGTATTTGAGTTTTTACAGACTCTAAGACCTAGTGATTCGGATCCCATCTATGAAGAAACGCATCCAATGAAAATATTCTATTTAGACCCTTTCATAGAACCTGAACCTGAACCGCAATTAGCGATAGTTTTCAGGAAACTAGGTAAGGGCATGCTTTTCTTGTCCATTTTCTTGGTTCACTGCAGTTTCCTATGGTCAGCTCTATTTGATTTTGAAGACCCACAGTTATTTCGACTGTTACTTTATGGTTCGAGTTGACCAATCCTTTTCTAAGTCTGGCTGAAGACTTTAAACTTAGCACTTCTTGGGAGGTAACCCAATCTCATGCAACACGGTAATATCCTTCCTTAACTCTTTTGCTTCAAATAGTAACCGTTTCTCCTTGTTCATGCTTTTAATTTCATCTTTAGAACATTGAGGACAATGTTAGATTTAAGTTTGGGGGTATGGGAGAAACTTTTTGGTTGCAATTAGTAAACTCCAGAGCCTAGAAATTTATGCCTATTAAGGTTTGCACTAACCAATCTAAGTGGATGGGAACATCTTGGTTATAGGAGTTGAGGAACCAATCTGATTAGATGGAAACATCGAAAGAGACTATTCATAAAAGCACAGAGCTCAGGTGTTAGAAATAACATGATAGTTGCACCATATCTCGTTGAGTCCTTTTCATTTCTTTTTTTATTTTTTTTCATTTTAAACTATGTTTCTCTAAGTGATTAGGTGGGGCACACGATTCAAGTTGTTACCACTGCTAGGGTGAATTAGAGTGACTGAGTTACTAAAAAAAAAAAAAAAAAAGACCGGACCAGTTAGACCAATCGGAATAAGTATTAACACTTGGATAGCAATATGCGTGTGTTCTCCCTGTTTCCGTCGCCTAAGCAAGCGTGGAATGCAGGACCCGTGGGAACTATTGTGTAATCTGCTGACAAGAAGCATGCGCTTGGATCAAAAAGATTTATTCATGCCGTTAAGTTAAAAAAAAATGGTTATTGTTCTGTGTAGTCAACTGCCGGTTCCCTTGTATTTGCCAGTTTGTTGATCTAGATTTAAGTTATCGACCACTGGTTCCCTTGTATATGCCAGTTGTGTTGATATTAGTCAGACCGGTATCGCAGTGCATTAGGATAGGTTCATTCTGGCAGTGGCCTTCAGACAGATATGTGAAACATCGATCATTTGGTTAACATCAAAACCATCTACATTTTTCTATTTCCATTTCCTTTTTTCTATCCATATGATTAGTTTGACTCCGAATATGATGTCCATAGTGCAACTATCTGAGTAGAGTTCTGTCACTTTATATGAATTTTAGTATGCTTGATTGTAAACTCGTGTACAACAATTGGAATTTCGCATCAGGGTACTTCCTCCTGTAGTCAGTGATTGTAAGCCAACCAAGGAGATTCTTTAGTGCCTTCCAAGGTTCGTTGTAGATAGCTAGGGTCTGGAGTAAAGGTTTTGTGGGTACACCTCTGGTAAACCCTCCGGAGACAACACTCCGCCACTAGGGCCACCTAGTGGTTTAACGGCTTGCTGCACGTGCTAAGTGTAGTCATTTTACTTTCTAGATTAGATTTGCTCGAAGACTAGCAAATAATAAGTTTGGGGGTATTTGATAGACACATTTTTGTGCCTAATTTGTCCTCAATGTTCGTATTGTTGGAACTCTATTTTTGTACTAATATTGTGTTTTTATGTATTTTTAGGAAATAAACATTTTTGGAAAGATCTGCTCGAAAAATTATGCGGGGCATCCCCGGAGGACATTTGTTATTCGGACTCTCATTTTGGTTAAGGGGCAACCCAATTACTAAGGGGCACCTCAGTTGTGTATTTGCTATTTACACTCCACAGACGATTAGGGGGACTTCATCTCTTTAAATTCAAAAACTTTTTTTGGCGGGAAATGAAGTTCTCAACTGTTAGAGTTTCAATCAACAAAATGAAGGTGTTTTAGGGAGATTCAATCGCTCAAACTTGGTAGGAAGATGTGATATGGCATGAGGAACACATTATGGGCAGTGGGTTCGATCAGAAGTGGCTGGAAAACGCGTGATGATCCTTGAGCCCAAAACAGAGCACGTGCACTGTAACACGAGCAAAAATGGAGTTCTTGTGTGCATGGAAGAGTCCTACTAGCGTTGGAAGAGTGTTGAGGCGTGGAGAAGACATTTGGGAGCGTGCAGGATCAAAGTTAACGCGTGCATGGGATTAAAAATGGAAATTTTCGTTATTATTGGCAGCCGAGAATATTTGGATTAAATGGAGAATATATGCAATCAATGGTCGGATTTTTGGCTCCAATTCACTATAAATACAAGGCAAAACAGTTTGGGAAAGGCTAGCAATTTTAGGGAGATTTTGGAAGAGAATAGAGACGTAAAATCGAAGAACTAGGCGCTGTGAAGAAGAAGTTTCTGCTGCTGCTGGAACTGAAGAACACGAAGAACATTGGACGAGGCAGGAAAGTCGTTAAAAATTGTCGCTTTATTGCGACACTTTTCCACTCCCTTCCGCGACTGAGTCATTGTACCAACATCACTATCTCTGTGTCGTTGATTCTGGACGCCTTCTGTGGGTCGCATAATCCTGTTTTATACTATTTACTTCTCTTTCTCTTCATTGTAAAACACTTTTGAGCATCAATGAAATATTTTGAGAGGTTTTCCAACATGATGAGAGGCTAAAATACCTGGTGACTGAGGCGACGGAGGATCTATTCACTCATGTTTGATTGGTAAATTCTTTTTATAATTTCTTAATTATTTATTTTATTTAATTCACTTGGATCAATAAAAAAAGAGATAAAAATGGTTTTCTTAATTAGTTGTGAATCAGTTTGATGTTTTATGCTTAGAATTAATTCTTTGATAAATCATGCTTAAGGATTACAATTTAATATTTGGACACCTTATAGATTAATAAGTGATTTAATGGAAAAAGAGCTAGATAATAATTATGAAATATTTTTGTAACCAATCAACTTGAAGTAATAGTGAATCCGGAGCCTTAGTCCATTTTAAATCTTGACATCACTCTTTGAAAATTAATTTGCTTTATTTTTATTAAGTCTAAAAATTCATTGCCTTCACAAGTCTTAAAACAACCCTTTTATCACTATCTACAACAACTTTGAAAAAACATCAATTTTTGGCGCCGCCGACGCGGACTTGTCTTTAGGATAGAGTTTTTAGATTTATTTTTTTTAGTTTTTTTTGTTCTTCTTTATGTTTTTGGGTTTTTGTCTTTTCCTTTCAGATTTTGGGAATTTGGAGCGAAAGAAATTTTTGTCAAAGCTTTTGGATAATATTTAAAGACTTGAAGTAAAAGGCAAAGCGAAAGGAGCTAAAGAAGAAGAATTTTTTTTTTATTTTATAGAAAAAGAGAGAAAAAAAAAAGAGAGTGTTATTTTATTAGATTGTATTAGGAATTCTTTTTATTTTGTATTTTTCTTTTTCTTTTTGCACTTTATTTTTTGGACCTTTCTTTTGGACTTTGGACATTTGGACATTAATTTTTTTTTAAACCCTACGGAAGGGTAGATTAAATATTAAATTATTTGCAGAGAAGGACGGTGATTACAATATCACCTCAGCCCCTCGGGTTCGTACACAACATAGGAGTTGTGGCCCGAGTCGACGACAACGGTTCATCCCCCGTCTGGAACGGGAGGTAAGTCTGTCGAAACACTCGCGAATCCCCTGTCAGCGAGTTACTGTATTCCTTCGTTTGCATATATGCTGAGGAACTGAAAACGGTTGTTTTAAATTCCTAGTAAAGGCCAAGGACTGGCCATACAAGATAAGGGTTCGGATTTCATCACCGTTCTCTTCTTGCCCGCCTTAGGAAAACGAAACCAAACGCGAACCTAAGCTTTAAAATTTGGAATAGAACGAGACCTATAGGGTAACGAGCTTAGTAGGAAAGTCGTTCGAAAAATATTGGTTACTCTTTTAGCATACTTCGAAGTTCATGATGGTTTCTGTGAGTTGAATGCATGACTGCACCGCCTTGTGATAGCGGTGAGGCCTTGGGTATCAAAGCTCCACTGAGCTTCCCTCGCCTCAATTCAACTTACTTTGACTCGGATTGATTCCAGAGGGGTTTGCTTAAATTGTAACGAATTCCCTTTCGAAGGATTAGAAGCTGGTCTAGAAACAATCTAAGTGGAGCCATCATGCTTGTTATTTGCTAGATTTTATAGGTTTTATTTGGTCGAGTCAGCCTTGTTTGTGATTGTGTAGAATTCCCTTGCAATTAAGAATGTCGAACTGGTATGATAGAAGCCAATACAATGAGTATCGATCTGAATTTGAATATGGACATCATCATTTTTATGACCATGGTGGGAATAGTAGTTGGGAACGCCAACCTTTTCAAGGTTATGGTTTACACCATGGTGAGCCCAATTACTATCCACAGGCGAATTGGTCTTACGAGCAAGAAAATCAGAAACACTGTAGTACTGGTTACTCGTTTTTGGAAACTAGTCCTGATTATGATATTTCTGAAACTGTTCCATCTCTAGAAGAGACCCAACAACGGATTGAAAGGACGTATAAATGTTTAGTTTCAATGAATAGTTCAAAAGAAGAGTGTACACGATATTCTGAGATGATAAACGAGAGTGGTGAACGTATAAGTGTTATGCTCAGTGAAATTCAGGCACGTCTAGAGGCAGAAAATGAACAGTTGGCTAATGTTGCTCGAAATAATCTAAATTTCCAAAATAGGGTTTTTAATTCTACCCTTGATATCAATAGTGAATATTTGCCTAATTTAGAGGACGAGGTTAGAATTGGTAACACTACTTGTTTTGATAAGGTTCGATCATTTTCATGTTACTATAGTGATGATTATGATGAGGATAGTATTGATGAAGAACATGAAATATGTAGGCATAGTGATCAGGAATTTGTTACTCCGATTGAGCTTTATAATGATAGTGTTGTTTCTAATACAAATCCAAATAATTTTAATAATTATTCACCTATTCAAAAGGATGTGGATTTGACTAGAGATACCACTGTTTTAGACGATGTAGTTCATGATCTTTTAGCCTGCAGTATGTTGGATAATCCATTATTTGATGTGCCTATCAGTGAATCGGAGGAGGTAACTATGATTAAAACCTTAGTTTATGAGCCTTTCTCTGATAATCCTTTATATGATTGTGATGATGGTTTAGAGGAAAGAGTTTACCCTGAGAATACTGTTTTAGAATCTAGCAATTTAGAAACACTAGTCTTAGAAGATGATAAACTCGTAGAAATGAGTGAGGATTAACCCAACTTAGAAGAATCTATTGACCATTTCCAGGAATCTGATGACCTAGAAATTAGGGAAGTTGTGACTAGTCTTTCTAGAGACACAGAAACTCTAAGTTTGGGGGTGATTATCATTCTCCGTGTGCTTTAACTCTTAGAAAGTACCCTCCTGTAGGACTTGACATTTGTGCCTCAACCATCTTACAAGATTATCTTCATACACGTTTTCCCGAACCTAATGATGTCCAGAAAGAAGCTCAGTTTTTAGAAACCCATCCTCTGGTTGATGTGGTTAACCCAGGCTATGATACCAAGATTGACTTTGTTTTCCCACCAAAAACTTTTCAACCAATTGTGGGAATTTTTGATTTTAAGATGTGTCGGTTATTAAGTTTTGAGACTAAACCTAATCACTTTAGGATATTAGGGTCGACACATTTTCTTAAGGAAGACCACCTCTTTCACTATGGACAACTATGTAAGTCATATCTGATTGACTTAGAGGATCCGCAATTATTTAGGTTATTACTTCGTGATTCTAAGTTCGTATTTGAGTTTTTACAGACTCTAAGACCTAGTGATTCGGATCCCATCTATGAAGAAACGCATCCAATGAAAATATTCTATTTAGACCCTTTCATAGAACTTGAACCTGAACCGCAATTAGCGATAGTTTTCAGGAAACTAGGTAAGGGCATGCTTTTCTTGTCCATTTTCTTGGTTCACTGCAGTTTCCTATGGTCAACTCTATTTGGTTTTGAAGACCCACAGTTATTTCGACTATTACTTTATGGTTCGAGTTGACCAATCCTTTTCTAAGTCTGGCTGAAGACTTTAAACTTAGCACTTCTTGGGAGGTAACCCAATCTCATGCAACACGGTAATATCCTTCCTTAACTCTTTTGCTTCAAATAGTAACCGTTTCTCCTTGTTCATGCTTTTAATTTCATCTTTAGAACATTGAGGACAATGTTAGATTTAAGTTTGGGGGTATGGGAGAAACTTTTTGGTTGCAATTAGTAAACTCCAGAGCCTAGAAATTTATGCCTATTAAGGTTTGCACTAACCAATCTAAGTGGATGGGAACATCTTGGTTATAGGAGTTGAGGAACCAATCTGATTAGATGGAAACATCGAAAGAGACTATTCATAAAAGCACAGAGCTCAGGTGTTAGAAATAACATGATAGTTGCACCATATCTCGTTGAGTCCTTTTCATTTCTTTTTTTATTTTTTTTCATTTTAAACTATGTTTCTCTAAGTGATTAGGTGGGGCACACGATTCAAGTTGTTACCACTGCTAGGGTGAATTAGAGTGACTGAGTTACTAAAAAAAAAAAAAAAAAAGACCGGACCAGTTAGACCAATCGGAATAAGTATTAACACTTGGATAGCAATATGCGTGTGTTCTCCCTGTTTCCGTCGCCTAAGCAAGCGTGGAATGCAGGACCCGTGGGAACTATTGTGTAATCTGCTGACAAGAAGCATGCGCTTGGATCAAAAAGATTTATTCATGCCGTTAAGTTAAAAAAAAATGGTTATTGTTCTGTGTAGTCAACTGCCGGTTCCCTTGTATTTGCCAGTTTGTTGATCTAGATTTAAGTTATCGACCACTGGTTCCCTTGTATATGCCAGTTGTGTTGATATTAGTCAGACCGGTATCGCAGTGCATTAGGATAGGTTCATTCTGGCAGTGGCCTTCAGACAGATATGTGAAACATCGATCATTTGGTTAACATCAAAACCATCTACATTTTTCTATTTCCATTTCCTTTTTTCTATCCATATGATTAGTTTGACTCCGAATATGATGTCCATAGTGCAACTATCTGAGTAGAGTTCTGTCACTTTATATGAATTTTAGTATGCTTGATTGTAAACTCGTGTACAACAATTGGAATTTCGCATCAGGGTACTTCCTCCTGTAGTCAGTGATTGTAAGCCAACCA
Organism: Papaver somniferum; assembly: GCF_003573695.1. Classification (NCBI taxonomy): domain Eukaryota; kingdom Viridiplantae; phylum Streptophyta; class Magnoliopsida; order Ranunculales; family Papaveraceae; genus Papaver; species Papaver somniferum. Next base: position 104,384,462 of record NC_039362.1, on the reverse strand, counting down.
AGGAGATTCTTTAGTGCCTTCCAAGGTTCGTTGTAGATAGCTAGGGTCTGGAGTAAAGGTTTTGTGGGTACACCTCTGGTAAACCCTCCGGAGACAACACTCCGCCACTAGGGCCACCTAGTGGTTTAACGGCTTGCTGCACGTGCTAAGTGTAGTCATTTTACTTTCTAGATTAGATTTGCTCGAAGACTAGCAAATAATAAGTTTGGGGGTATTTGATAGACACATTTTTGTGCCTAATTTGTCCTCAATGTTCGTATTGTTGGAACTCTATTTTTGTACTAATATTGTGTTTTTATGTATTTTTAGGAAATAAACATTTTTGGAAAGATCTGCTCGAAAAATTATGCGGGGCATCCCCGGAGGACATTTGTTATTCGGACTCTCATTTTGGTTAAGGGGCAAGCCAATTACTAAGGGGCACCTCAATTGCGCATTTGCTATTTACACTCCACAGACGATTAGGGGCACTTCATCTCTTTAAATTCAAAAACTTTTTTTTGGCGGGAAATGAAGTTCTCAACTGTTAGAGTTTCAATCAACAAAATGAAGGTGTTTTAGGGAGATTCAATCGCTCAAACTTGGTATGAAGATGTGATATGGCATGAGGAACACATTATGGGCAGTGGGTTCGACCAAAAGTGGCTGGAAAACGCGTGATGATCCTTGAGCCCAAAACAGAGCACGTGCACTGTAACACGAGCAAAAATGGAGTTCTTGTGTGCATGGAAGAGTCCTATTAGCGTTGGAAGAGTGTTGAGGCGTGGAGAAGACATTTGGGAGCGTGCAAGATCAAAGTTAACGCGTGCATGGGATTAAAAATGGAAATTTTCGTTATTATTGGTAGCCGAGAATATTTGGATTAAATGGAGAATATATGCAATCAATGGTCGGATTTTTGGCTCCAATTCACTATAAATACAAGGCAAAACAGTTTGGGAAAGGGTGTCGAGAGTTTTGGGAGCTAGGGAGAGCTAGAGAAGACGAAATCAGAGTTTAACAAAACTCTGTTTCTGCTGCTGCATGAAGATGAACACGAAGAACAATAGACTGTAAGAGACTGTCGTTCTTCACAGTGACAGCGACAGTGGAGTGTGGGTCGTAGTTTCCCAAAGACTACAGCATTTCATATGTATCGTTCTTGTGTGACGCTTCCTGTGGGTCGCACATTAGCTGTTTACACCATTTTCTCTTCTTCTCATCATTTGTAAACCATTTTTGAGCCATAATAAATTATTTTGAGAGCATTTATACTATGATGAGCTAATTCCCTCGTAACCAAGGAAATGGAGGAAGCTATTCACGCAACATAAATGGGTAACTATTTCATTTAATTATATAATTCACCTAATCGCTGCTTTTGCAGAGTTTTAAATTGTTTGAATGATTGTCTTAATTATTTGTTATTCAGTTTGATAGGTTATGCTTGGTTTAATCTCTTGATAATCTATGCTTAAGGTTTACAAATAATGTTTGAGAATGTGTATGATTGATAGTGAATTAAAGATAAAAGATGACTTATGAATTGAATAGAGTTTTGAAATATTTATCATTCAATTTTGCATAATAATGGAATCTAGTATCTTGGTTACCTCTCGCACCCATTGTATATAATTTTATTAAATCTAAAATTCCATTTTCTTCACAAGTCTGAAACGAATCCTATTTATTACAACCCCACAAAAACAATCTTAATCAGATATCATGTGGAACACCACAATGATGAGAATGTAATTCATTGCATCTTTTATAGTTTCTAATATATTTGGATAGAAATATATTTTAGAGAAACTAATGAGTCAATCTAGTGCAATGTAACTTACTATAATATTTGGATTAACTAATCCATATTGACCCCGACGATGAAATGTTGGGAACTGACTCATACAGGATTTAGGCATAACCATAAAGCAACTTTGGTTGTGAAATGATGATTGTTTTGAAAGAACTCATACAAATATCACTTTCTTTGAGTGAACGAAAATGGGAAAAAGATTGACAGAATGCGAAGTAACAATATATCTCTCAATAAGTGTTCTCTAAAGTACTAGACGCACAACCCCCCTTCCCATTATGCTTTTAGGTAAGAAAGCATATCACTCAATTTTACAAAATCTTCAGTAAAACAGGATCGAGATCATCCTAAGATGCAAATGGTAAAAATTCCATATTACAAAGAAAACAAGGTGAAGTTTAGAAAAATATTCATGCATAATGCGGACCATTAAAGTGACTGATGGATCTGGTGAATGTTTTGACATTTTGGACTAGTTATAGTTCCCAAGAAATTTGCGTTTGAAAACTCCTAGCACATATTACACAATGCAGAGTGCAAAGGATAACCACCCTTGTTAATGCTAGAGAATTTATATCGAAAGGACTTGATGAATATTGCATGTTTAATATGATCAATATAGAGCATCTTATACCCAATGGTCTCGTAGAGGCTACCATCAAAGGTTACAGATGGTGTCTAAGGAATAGGTCATGCGTACCAACCTACCTTTTATTTCTTTGGGGATATGAAATATTACGCGCATCTTTACTTAATTCGTTTTAGAACCCAATATTAGTCAACCTTTTTTGCGTACCAGTTGGTAACTGAACTTAAGTCTGACATTTGTGTTCTTATGCATTTTTGGTTGCAATATATATGTGCCATTACGAGTCCACATCGTAGTATGATGGGTCATGAAAATGATTAAGTAATTTTGTTGGATATTTACTCTCAACAATTATCCGTATTTTAAAACCTTTGGCAGGAGATCTCTCACTGCTAGATTTGCAGGTTATCACTTTAGTGAGACAGTCTTCCCGTCATTAGGGGGAGATAAGAAAAGGTATTTTCTAAGGTAACGACATGAATTGTCGTGGTGTGTTCCCACTGTGTCTCATATTGATTCTTGTACTCCACAAATGTAAATGTGAAGTGACAAAGAATAATCAATTTTCAGAATGTACACTGATGTCGCTAAAGTGAAAAGATCACACATATCAGCTGCAAATATTCCTGCAAGGTTAGAAATCCTCAGTATGGGGTACACCATAGACTAAGGTGTTTCAACTACACTTGGTGGAAGTGTAGTTGAGGCCGTGGATCCATAAAGGAAGATGGAGAGACCACCAGGTTCGATCAATGCTCACCTAGAAAGGAAGTAGATGAGTAAGGCACAACCTAATTTGTATCATTAATGAAATCATCTCATTTGATTGTCTCTGACTATGTCCATGAATCAATACTGGAGGACGCTCCGAAGTTTTAAATGATTCTAGTGAACAGCAAAATCCTGACGGATTATGAGAATGCACATGAGTTAATGGAAGGATCATGCGTGCACAATGATGATATAATCCATAAATAGTTTCTAAAGAAGTAGAGTACAATGAGATCAAACCATGCTTAATTTTGATTAATTTCAAATACAAAGCATATTTGGCCTACACAATCCAGGTATAACTTAGTTCTTTGGCAAATATACGGGTATCTGGTGTGGTAGTGCTAACCAACCAAGTGTAAAGCCTATTGGACATACATAATTAATTTGTCATAAAGAATAATGAGAAGAAAGTAGTCTTAAAGTACAAAGATTCGCCTTGTGGCGCGAGGTTTCTCACAAAGCCCTGGAATTGTTCTCTTGTAATGAACGTTATAGAGTTCCGCTACTTAGTTAGCTTGGTAATTTCAAAAGGACTTGAAATGCAGCATATGTATGTGGTTGTTACGTATCTCTGAAAGAATCAAGATATAGAATATATTTACAAAAGTACTTGATAGACTTTTATTGCCCAAATCAAATAACTCTAAACCACAGAATGCGTTTACAGTTAGATAGAACGCTCACTTATAGATTCAAGCAATCAGGCGGATGTGGTATACCAGTCTAAGTGGCTATTTGATTTGGAGGGGATATACAAGCAAGATATTTTTCATTTCGTATTCATAAGAAAGTTCCTTATTTGTAATTGTAGTTATTTATGTTGATAGTACAGACATGATGTGTACTCTTGATGTAATAAGAGACCTTAAAAGCTATTTAAAATCCGAATTTGAGATGAAAATTCTAGGGAAAGCTCGATAGAATACTGAGCTTGTGGTATATTATTCCACCAGTTTGCATATGTCTAAAGTTGTCAGGAAATTTAACAAAGACATGCATCCTGATAGCACTCCCATGATTAGTCGAGGTTCAAATGTAAGTAAGTAACCATTTCGTCCAAAGGAATATGACGAAGATGTGTTGGGAGATGAAATTCCCATATCTAAGTACAATAGACGCATCGTTGTACTTAGTATAATAATGTACTCGATTAAATTTTACATCCTCAGGGAACTTGTTAGCTAGATATAGCTTTGCGCCAACGCAACGTCATTGGAATGGTATAGTGAATGTAATCATGTACTTAAAAGTAACCATTGACATAAATTTGTTTTATCCCTACAAAGAAATTAAAAGGAATTCTAATGAAAGTGCAATCCAAAAGTTGTTGATTATGAAGGAACAATAATCTCTTCTCCAACGAAAGTAATCAGAGGGAGATATGGTAGATTATTTTCTAAGTCATTACCAATATTCAGTTTCGAAAAATACATGACTAAAGGAACTGTCTGGAACAACTCTGAAAGTAATCAGGGGAGATTCCGACATCAGGGGGAGGATCCAAGGATATGATGTCGTCATATTTTACTTCGAAATTGAAGTTGTGTTGTACTCTTTTTCCCTTCGATCGAGAATAGTTTTTCCCAAAGGGTTTTGTTACTCGACAAGGTTTTTAGCGAGACAACACTTAAAACATCAAGTATGTTGAACGTTGCAGACATAAAGATCGCGTTGATATTACTGAAAATATCTGAATCAAAGAAATGAAACGCGATAGTCCGTCAAGCAACGAAACTTCCAGAATCAACAACATAGTCTTATAAAACATTCAAGTCACCAAAGTAATGTGTGATAAACTCTTTTTGACTGCATTGGACTAATGAAATTTATCTGACTTCAGGGGAGCATCTAATGGTTTGTTGAACTCTTTTCCTTCACCGAAGTTACTTTTTCCCACAGGGTTTTGTTACTCGGCAAGGTTTTTAATTAGACAACAACAAACATCGGGAATGTAATTTCCCAGCGAAGGTTATTGTCTTTCTCACGAGGTTTTTCAGCCTTAGGAGTTGGGAAGCAACTAGTCAATTTTAAAAGAGTAAAGGTGATCCGTTGCAGATCACTTTGTATTTGTCATGTTGTACTCTTTTCCCTTCGTCAAGGTTTTATCCCACTGGATTTTATTTGTCAAGGTTTTAATGAGGCAACGTATACACATCCAACTATGTTTTAAGTTTACTTAATATTGTACTCTTTTTCTTTAGTTCAGGTTTTGTCCCTCTGGGTTTTTTCTGACAAAGTATTAACGAGGCAATTAACTTAGACTCGTCGATCTTTGAGGATCGTATTGCATGTGATGAACTACATGTAAAGTACGAGATAACATGTGAAGTACTACATGTGAAGAGTTGTACCAAGGTTTTATTCCACTGGGTTTTTCCTTGTCAAAGTTTTAATGAGGCAATGGACTTCGGCACAAGTCATCAAGAAGAACGACATTTGAAGAACGACATTTGAAGAACTACATGTGAAGCTCTATGGATAAATTTTTGTTATTGAACCGCACAAGGGGGAGTGTTACAGGGCTTATGGCCCATGGATGTGCGGTCCATCTAGATTCCTAAGGTTGTATATAAAGGAAACTATGTAATGGTTCCATTCTAATCTCCTAATAAGATTCTTCTTCTTCCTCCTCTTATCTCTCTATGATTCACATCTAAATCTCCTAAAACATATATATGTTATTTTTCAAACTTTCGTGAGTTTCACGTTAAATATATATATATTTATAAAACCAATGTTTTGATTTTGAACAAACGTTGAAAGTAGATAATTATACATGGTGAAATAATGTCTGTATGTGAGTTTTCACAATTGTAGAATGGACGTCTGTCCAATTTTTGAAAAACCAGTGGATGTTAAAAATCACGTGGGTTGTTCATGGTTTTATAAAAATCAAGTCATGATTTTGAATAATGAATCTTTCTCGGCTTTGCAGGTTTGAAGGAACGAGCAAGTTTTCGAAATTCTGACGTTACAATCACTACAGCTAGTGAAATTGTAAATAGGTAAGAGTTGGATTGTTGCCATTTTGTTACGCGTTTTTTATTGGTATATCCATGACTCCATGTCTTTCTCCTCAGATAGTGGTGACTTCTGGTTACAACCACTCTTCTGGCTCTTCCGGGGAACGCTCTATGAAGTCAAAGATGAAGACTTCTGCAGATGCTCATGCCGAGGTGAATCAACCTTTCAGAGACGCTGGAAGGCTGACACATTGTATGTCTCTCGATCATCTGGAGTCGTCCGTGCTAAGATATATGCTTTCTTAGTATTAGCAGATGCAGAGAGAAAGCGGAGATGTGATGAAATGTCACAGAAGAAAAGAGCTGAAGATGAAAAGTTCATATCTCATTAGCAGAAACACCGTCGACTTCGGAAAGTGAGACTATCATATGAAGACAAAGTGCGGACTTGCGTTGGTGGTGTAGCTCCTGACGTGGATGAGGAATTTCGTCATAATTCGTCATCAGAAAATTCAGAAGTTAGGTCTTCATTGAAAATGTTGTAGAATCTTCGTCCGATGTCGGAATTTTGTGATCTACCCATGTTTCTTCATCCTCAGAAAATTCCCAGCTTTAGCAAAGAATCTTTTCAGATTTTGATCACGTTTAAGGGCCGAAATTGACGAAACAGTAAACTTCCAGGAGGTTTTCAGAAAATTTTCAGCTGTCTTGTAGTCCAAAGTTTTGGCCGCATCTTTTTGCTCTCTTATTCAATTGATGTGAATTTTGGATATGTTGTAAAGGACATCCATACAAAGAGAATGGTATATGACCCATACCTAGATTTTTCACCAATTTCTCCCAGCTCGCTGCTTTGTACGGGACATTGTAAAATCATCTCAGACGAGCTTGTTGTAAAACACTCATGTTGTGTCTTTAGACCATTCGCTTATGTCTTGAACGGTTGGTGAAGGATTTTAATGACATTGACGTATTTGATATCAGGACCCGTGATTGATACATGAGCATGTTACTTGCAGTGTCATCTTGTTTCTATTAGTCGTAGAAGCATCACTTCTGAAACCTTGGTCACGGGACCTTAACTGAGGTTTCTCTCAAGAGGGGATGATATAATGACCATGGTTGTATGTCTTGGTTTTAACATTCGTTTTATGATGAATGATTAGCGTAGGTGAACTTGGTGCCATTCACGAGTCTTGGACTGTGAAATGATCGTCATGATCAGTGGACCGTCAGTCCCCAGTATTTTGTTAAATCTCTCCCCAGTCTGACTGTCTAGTTGATTCTTTAAAAAGTATATTGGAGTTTGTCCATACAGATTTCTAATCGAATTGTTGGGTGAGGTTGTTGTACCCCCACTTTTTCACATGGGTTCAGAGAACTATTTATGTTTCAAAAGCAGTAGACACTTTGATCCCAGTAAGTGCGACAGTTGTTGAAGTCGAAGAGTGGGAAAGTGGGAAATCGTGTAAAACCAGTTTCTCATCGTGCGGAGGTTTGGTTGATCGTCCACCCACTACTTTGTTAACTCCTTAAACTGCTTGCACTACTTAGTCACATTCTCATCGTGGGTGAACACACGTGTCGTAGGCCGCCAGACCAAAACCCTAGTTAATATCCCCCATGTGAAACGATTGACGTCTCGTGATTGTGGAGTCTACAAGGAAGACGTGTATTTAGTCAGTCAGTTGCTGACTTCATGGGACGATGAGTCCTTGTATTGCTGAGTCGAACGTGATTTGCAAATGTTCCAAGACTCATGAATCGAACGTGTCTGTGGAGACAGAGGTATAATTTTTTAAGTAAATGTTGATAGTTAAGGCGAGCAAATATTGCTCATTCGATGGATTGTCGAATATTGATAGTTGAACCAATATTCCTTGGTTTGAGCAAATATTGCTCATCTGAGCAAATGTTGCTTGTTTGATGAATTATTGGTAGCATGACTAAATAAAATATTAAATTAAAATACTGGCAACTGAACGGAGTATAATTAATAAAAATGTTGATCATGGGATCAACGTAAAATTATCAGCTTTGAATCTGGAATTATGAATCTTAGACTCGAAAACCCTAATTTCAATCATTTGCTGATCAATTGATGATTTATTGAAAATCAACCATGGAGTGAAGGAGGGACCGGCTACATGGGATGATGGGTCGACCATGTAGCGCCCAGATGCTCGAGTGAGCAAATACCAAAGTCTCTTGAAGACCAGTTGGTGAAAAGATGATCAAATGTCGGTTTAAACATTTTTCAAATAATGTTCGTCTGAACCTTAGGTGATAAAACCTAATAAATTATGAAGAGATGAAGGACCGTCCAATGGGTCATGAAACCGTCCCTGGTTGATCACGAGATCGACTGACGATCATTTTATGAAATTCCAAGTCGTTTGGAAGAGTTCTGGACCTAATGCGTGCAATTGTGCAAATTAGGTCAAACTGTGAAAATGCATGGGACCGGCTCCTTACAAGCCAAAAAGTCAACCTTGGCCGTTCCAGGTAACATGCTCACGTCGTCAAAGTGTCCGCGTCTCAGTCCTGAGAATTTTGATATTTTCTGATGTGCGTTTGTGCAACATTTTGAGAAAATATGAAGAAATCAAGGATTTTTGCTGAAACTGAGGAAACTTCATAAGATGAAGGAAATAATGATAATAAAATGAAGGAATCATGAAGTGTGGGACCGGATATGGCCAAGGCATGGCCGGGAAGCTAATGAGCCTGGTCCCATGGCACTTTTCCTAATTTTATATTATTTTCATGATCTTAGGGAAATATCATGAAATCAAGGAGTTTGTTGAAATCAAGGAATTTCCTTGAAGTGAAGGAGTTTCCATGAGATGAGGGAAACAAATAATATTAATAATAATAAAATAAGGTCGTGTGGGACCGGCTTGGGCATGGTCGGCCGGCTTGGGCCCGGTCCCGTGAGTCTCCCCTAATTTTATATTATTTTCATGATTTGAAGGAAGTATCATGAAATTAAGGGATTTCCATGAGATGATGGAAATAACAAATAAAATAAGGAATTACAAGGTGTGGGGCCGGTCACGGCTAAGGAATGGTCGGCCGGCTAGTGACAACGGTCTCGTGACACCTTTCCTAATTTTATGTAATTGTTGTATAATTTCCTTAATGTGAAGGAAATACCATGAAACGAAGGAGTTTCATAGGATTAAGGAATTTCCATGAGATGATGAAAATAATTAATAAATTAAGGAATTACAAGGTGTGGGACCGGTCACGGCTAGGGCATGGCCGGTCGGCTAGTGACCACGGTCCCGTGACACCTTTCCTAATTTTATGTAATTTTTTTATAATTTCCTTAATGTGAAGGAAATACCATGAAACGAAGGAATTTCATCAATTGAAGGGATTTTCATGGGATCAAGGAAAATAATAAAACATGATAAAATAAAGGGAGAAGCGTGGGACCGACCACGGCGACATGACCGGCCAACCGGTGGACTTGGTCCCCTTAACGCCTTCTTTAGATATTTTATTATTATTATTTTCTCCATGGTTTGATCGTTCCTTCGTGTTATCGAATGTTCGTTCGTGCATTCAGGTGCTCGTGCATTTATTGCAGAATACACTTGCACCATTTCCTCGGGGCTTACTCGATGGTGGCTCAGATGCCCGTACGTTGAATATTTATTACTAACCCATGGAATTCTGTTGGGAAGAACCACGAATTAAAGTAATGAAATATTATGAAGAACGTAGAATATTTCTGAATATTCAGTTAATGAATTTAAGGATTAGAGATAATTAATTGATGGCTCTATACTAGCAGGCATGCTGTCTAGGAGTATTAATTATCTGAGAGTCGAGTGATATGAGCTTGTTGAAGCGTCATATTTCTTTTATATAGTCATGGAAAACATTGTTACATCCTGAAGACGTTATTGCTCTATACTAGCAGGCAAGCTGTCTAGGAGTCGTCCAATCGTTAAGATTCTATATGCAATTTTTTTATATAGTCAGGGAAAACATTATTACATCCTGAAGACGTTATGCTCTATACTAGCAGGCGAGTTGTCTAGGAGTCGTCCAGTCGTTCGATTCTATATAAAAGTGATTACTGAAATTGCTCAGTATTAATGAGATATGTCGTTGCCTCAGTCGAGAGACTGAATATTCACGCATGCTCTGAGAGACAATAAACTCAGTCAAAGACTCTTGCGGCATGAGTTTTCATGCTTCAATAAGAGACATGAGCCTCAATACTCATCTGATTGCTGGATCATGAATATGTACAATTATGGTTTTAAGATTTTAGCCTTTGTCGAAAATCCACCATCTACAATTCTGTAAACTCTCGCCTACATTATTTATTAGTGTATGGTTTATTAAGTATCTTCCTATGTTATGTTCCCCAGCTGAACCCTTAGTATTGGTATGACATGACAATTAGTGTTCACTCGCAGCTGAGTAGCACGAATTTCCCGAAGTATCAAAATTAAGGTCTGCATGAAAATGCTCAATCAGAAGACGCGCTAACTGTTCTCTGAAAATAAAAGAATTTTGTGTGAACATACAGCATTTGTCAAATTTGTTCAATTTTGTGATAACTCACAAAATTCAAGTTTTGACCTAATTAATTTGCAAAAATTAGGCCTTTTTGCACCTGTACAAACATCTCGAACCCTATTGGTCGAGACCAAACCTAGGAAAGCTAGGAAACTAATCCTCCAAGGAGCTAGTAGGAGCAAAGTCCTACTAGAAAACAAGAAATAAAAGAGGAGCCGCAGAAAATAGGAGCAGCAACAAAAGGAGGTGTGGTCGTGCCATAGGCCAGCCGACGCCACCTTCAGGTGGCCACGCCCCCATGCTGCTTGTCGGTCCTCCTCTTTCCCATCGACCAATCAGGTCGTTCTAAATACGCCACATGCACATGAGGTGTGGTCGGGCCCATACCTGCCGGCCCTCTTTCCTATCGGCCAACCAGGTCACTTTAAATGCGCCATGAGCACTAGAGGTGTGGTCGCGCCCTATGTTTGGCCGACCCCTTTTCTATTAAACAATCAGGTCGCTTTAAACCCGCCACATGCAATAAAGGCCAAACGCGCCCTGCCACGCTACCATGCTAACTGGCATGCCAAACGCGCCTTGCCACGCCACCATGCTAATTGGCATGCCAAACGCACCCTGTCGCGCCAACATCCTAATCGACATGCCAAACGCGCCCTGCCGCGCCAACATCCTAATCGACATGCCAAACGTGCCATGCCACGCCAACGTGCTAATTGGCATGCGAACGTGCCACAACAAGCGCGACTACATGCTAACCCACTTTTTATTCGTGGCCAAAGCCATAAAAAACTCCAATTAGGGTTTTACGATCAAAGCACGACTTTTGCTTCAGTGGCATTTGTCGAAACCCCAATTTCTAGTTGTGGCCCAGAATTACGCCACTTTGGCCCCACAACATGCCACGAGCCATGCGGGGCCCAAGAAACCCTAAAAATGGCGTCATGCTATGGCCACCCATGGCTATCCTTCCGCCTGTGGTCATTCCTACATTATGGCCCTGATATAATTCCTTTGGCGCGGCCATGGCACTACATACACAAAAATATCATCATGTCGCGGCCATATGCCACATGCATCAATTAGGTTTTTGGCATGTCAAACCCTAATTTGGATAAAGTTGTTCTGCCAACCATGCCAAAACAACTACCTAGGGCATTAAGTATGATACGACAACTGGAGCCAATATTGTCGAAGCCATATTTGGATCTGACACCAATATGCTAAGATATAACGACCGCAGCCACGCCAGGCGTTGTTCGCGCCATTATGCCACTGGCATGTGCTAATCGCGCCACTATGCCATCACCAGGTGCCAACGAGATGTGGCCATAATCAACGGTCTCCTTTTTTCATAAACTGCAATCTCGGTCGTCCAACTTCGCCACAGAGTTAACCGTCCCATAATAAGTCTCAGGTTCATATACCATTTCCTGTGGCAAGTCAAGCACAACATGATCATCCGCCACCTAGCTGGCGCACGATTGATCAGAATAACTAGGTTTTGCATACAAGACCCATTCAGCAATCTACTGCCCATTTTCCACGAAAATACTCGAGACATCAAACATGTCACAAACTGGGGGATGCTCATCAGGGTATTGGTCTGGCGGTTTACAGCGTGCGGCGTGCAACACGCCCATTATAAGAAAGTGTCAGGAAAGCGGGCAGTTACTGGCGGCAAGAAGTGGTGGGTGTAAACTAACATGTTTCCTTCATAGAGGGGACGTGGTTTCTAGCATTTACACATTATCTCACTTCTCCATCACTCAATCACTCCCACTTCCTACGAGATCAGGGTTCGTTCAATAGGTTTCTACTTGTATAAATAGGCTTCTACCTGTTTCGACCAGACAACAGTTTTGGTTAACAACAACACAGTATCCAGAAAATACCAAAGAACTGATAGCTTACATTCTGCAAGCCAGTTCCATATTCTGATACAAGTCATAAAATAGCCACACCTTCAGAATTAACCATTCTGGTCTCAACACCTTCTTCGCTTCCCTTCTCCTTCAGTTTGTGACCGAAGCAAGACTGGAACGGTCATTTCTTGGTTTAGGCCAAGATTGTACAGATTGATCTCTCGAATCTAAAGTACTCTCGTGCAGTGCATTTGTTTAAGGTTTAGGCTCGTTTCTCATCAACATACCCAAATCTACCAAAACCAGCAGAAACAGTTTTCACCCACAAACAACCGTATTTCGTTTGTTCTCATCAAGAGAAATGAGAAACTTTGAGCAACAAAAGAAATTGATTTGAGCAATTTCAGGGATGGTTACTACTGCCGATCAAGGGAAGAAAACGGTGTTGTTACTGAATATGGGGTTGATATCCATGAAGGGAGATGGATTTGTTTGCTCGGATTATGGTGTCTTGGAAATTCAGCGATTGTCAACAGCAACGTCAACAAACTTGGGAGATTTTGTATGCAATCCAAGATTGGAATTGGGTGCAGATTGGAGTTCTCGAGGGAGGAAGAATTTTGGTTGTATAGGGAATAGATTTTGATGTTGCTGAATCGGTGATTGTATGTGGTTCGAAATCATCAAACATTAGGGTCATTTCTAGGCTGAATTGTATGCTGAAAAATCAGACCCAGATACGATTTCCTGTTGTTCAAGCATCAACAGATATAGGGGTTGTTCTTGAGACATGGAATTGAAGCTGAAATTAGTGTTGATTGAAATGCAGTCAGTGATGGTGCTTTCTGTACCTTGAATGGGGGTGGTCTGAAATCGATGTTCTGGGATCTCATGTGTAAAATTAAGGTGCTGGTGGATATTGTATGAGCTGTAAGAGTTCTGTGGGGTTGGGTGTTTAGAGTTGCATTTGTCAGTCGTGAAATAAATGGAGCAAGGGAGTTGAGATGGTGGTATTGAACTGGGATAATGTTCACATTGAACTGTGAGAAGATGGATTAGAGAGGGATGTTATCGGCTGGTGAAGGAGGTGATGCTCAGTTGGTCACAGAACAATAGGGGTGTGTGGTTGGCAGTGCCCGGACTTTACGGATTTCCTGAATTTGGAGTTGGGTGGTGTTTGAATTGGGTTTTTGGCAATTGATATTCAATTGGAGTCGAGACTGCAACATCTATATATACTTATCAAGACAAGCTCAACGGAGAGGCCGTATTCAGGGAAGAAAACTTGGTTTTGCTATTTTCTTAATATGCTTAGCTTGTTACTATCTTTATCATTTTTGAATAGCTTTTAAGAAAAACATGTCTAGCTAAATCTATTGTTAGGGTGAAGGATGAACTTGTAGGTTAATATTGCTTGTGTTCTGGAACAATGGTTTCAAAAGTAAAAGCTTAATTTCATGTTTGTGTTTCTCAAAAATGGGTTGTTTGTTTAATGAGTTTTTCATGTCTTATGCCATGTATACTTCATAGTTGAATTCTAGAAAAGCATCCGTATGAAACCTTGGTAACAATTGCTTTATGAATATTCTTTGACTATGTATGCCATGTATACCTAGTACTTTGGATTTCTATACTTAGGTTGAGAACAAACATATCCTCTTGATAATTCTTATCTATAATTCTTAATTGAAAATATCTTCCGTGTTTCGATAGCTAGGTTTTCTGTAGCCCTAATACTTCTAAATCCTTGATTACATTTTCTTATAAACTTGCTTGAATAAATTTGTTATTATTTTCTTAGTACAAAAATCTCTAAAAATATTGAATTTGGTTGGATGGTTCTTGATATTAATTAGTAGTAGTTTTCACGCTCCATGAGGGAACGAACCGTGTTTGCTATTGTATGCTCTTTTTGACACCGTGCGCTTGCGGTAAAACAAATTATGTTCTCCGATTCATCAAGGACCGTCTACATGAGGTGGTGGACCGACCTTGTAGCATCTAGGTGATCAACTGAGCATTCACAAAAGCCCTTTGCAGAGCAGTTGGTGAAAGGATGATTAATTGTTGTTTTAATCACTATTAAAATAATGCTTGACTGAGCAATAGGTGGTAAAACCTAATTATGGAGAGAGGAGTGACCGACCAAAGGGGTGTGGAACCGGCCCTTGGTGGTCGTGGGACCATCTGATGGTGAATGGATGATCTTCCCAGTTGCAGGAAAGAGTTTGAACCAAATATGAATTGTGGATGATTAATTAGGTCATTAATCACTGAAAGAGGTGGGACCGGTTTCTGCAAGCCAAATGGCCGACCATGACCGGTCATGGTGGCATGCCCATGTCACCATACTGTCCGCAGACCAATCCTGAGAATTTTGGTATTTTCTGATGGTCTATCGAACATTATTTGGTCCTTTTATGAGGAATCTGAGTTTAACTGAAACTCTTAATCTTGGTTGAAAGACCAATCGATAAAAATATTAAAATAATATTATTTTAGGATTTCTCATGGTAGAAAGACATGATGGTTGTGGGACCACTTGCTTTGCTAACAATATGGTCTATGGAGCAAGAATTGAAAAGATACGAAAATATGGAGTTTGTAGAAATAGGAAGTCCTTGAAAGAATAATATAAAAATAAGCGAAATGAGTGGGAAACAAGCCAAAACCCGCGTACATCTAGCCGTCCGTCCATGTGGTCCCATCCATAGTTTTCCTATTTTTATTAATTTATTACTATTTTCTCTCTCTTCCTTTTCCTTCTTTGATCAAATTTTCATATCCTTGTTATTCCATGTTATCGGATGTTCTTTTGAGCATTATTACTAAAGACATCCGCGTATTTTACTCGTGGATGCCCCATATGCCCCAAAGGTAAATATTCTACGAGACAAGCCGACGGATCTTCTGTACTTCAAGATTTTATGTGATCAAATCTACGACAAAAATATTTCATTCTACTGCAGCCCATATCCGCAGCTCCAGTCTATCATTAACTCCTCATGTTGGCTTCCGTTGTTTACAAACTTACTACCACTGGCTGCAACTCTAGACTCTATCCCTGGATGTCTATTATTTCCTTGTTGGCGTCATCATTAGCACTTACTGCTGCATCATCAAAATTTAAGAATTAGCGTCTACCGCTTGCTCACAGGAGAGTCTAATACATCTAAAGCCTAAGTCTGCTCAAAGGTCATGGCCTGGAGGAGATAAAGATGAGTAACTACTCCTGAACTAAGTTTAAAATTTTGAATATTTGTTATCTTACTGTCACCATCCAGTGCTTACTACGAAATATTACTCTTCCGCACTTAGCGGGGACTTAATGTTGATGATGGTTTTTTGACAAGGGGAAAACTTGTAAATTCGTGTATGAACCCATATAAGAGATACATAGTTTGTGCGCATAGGCTCTGTCAATAGTCATGAGAGTTTTGTTGTGATCTCTGTCACATGTCTATAAATATATATGTGCTAAGGTTTCACCCAGCTGAACTCTCAGTATTTTATATATGTTTAATATATTTACAGAGCATTCCAATATTTATATTATACTCGCCTTTGTATCAAATATACATTGATTCAACTCCTTGATGAATCGTACATTAGTATAGAACAACACTGAACCTGTTCCAAGTTGCAATAATTCCACGGTTCAATTCCTTAAACTCGCTCCATATCTAAACTCCCAATGAGTAATATTGAACATTGTCTCAAGTCGCAGAAATTACACGGCTGAATTCCTTGATCATGTTATGCATATGCACTCTATACATACATTATAATCTGATCAACATTGATACATTATTAGATTCACAATGAAAGCAATATCAAAGTATCATCTTGACCAAGCATGATCCAATACCATGGCCATCACTGCTTTGGCAATAGTATGACCCTGGCCCACAGGCCACGACCATGGCTTATATTTCCCTTGGCCACGGCCATAGCGTCGTGGCCTCTCTTTCCTTTGGCCATGGAATTGTAGGAAACATTATATGCCGGAGATTATTCCATCAGGTTTGGGTTAAAGAGCAGCTAGGTAATAAAAGCTTAAATCAAAACAGTGTCGTTACGGCACGAGTTATTTCTAGTATTTTACAATTAGTAAACGTTTGTTTGACGGTAATCATTTATTTGGAAAAGAAAATGTCCAAAAAAACATGGCTAGTTTGAGGCTTATGGGGTTATTTGAGGCATATTGATTTATTCATCAGTCCAATGAAGTTTAAAATAGGTGAAAGTATTGAGGTACCCTCATCATTAATACCTAATACCTTCATCCATTGATTTCTTCACTTATTCAAATAATACCTCACTAAAATCATTTCTCTTTTTCATCAATCAAACCTAAAACCTAACTACATCAATCAAACTTAAAACCTAATTACATCTATCAAATAAATTCTTTTCCTTGTGTGATTTTGAATTTTGTTCTTATACTAAAAATTGTTGGTTGTAGCAATATGGCAATGTAATTTCATTAACCTACTCTTCCAAATTAGGTTTCTGATTGATATAACCATTCAAAATTGAGAATCTTAAAATTGGGGTTCCTGAGAACTGACCAAAATTGGTGTATAAGTCTTGTCCATATCAACCAATTCTGGGTTATGTTTTTCGTGGCGAAGAACATCAAATATAATTGGTCTATATATATGTTCATGACTACCAATTATACTTCTTTGAAGAAAAACATGCCAAGAATCGGTTTATATAAATACAAACTGTATATCGATTTCTTTTCATGCTTTAAATCAAAAGTTTTACCATGGTTTTTGTACACCAATATATGTCGATTATGTGGCCAATTGGTAGCTTTATGTGTTCACTTATGTAATTTTCTTCGACCAAATGGTTTTCCAGTCCTTAATTCTCGTTTGTGCTTTTAAGGAAAAGGATGCTAGGTGTGTCATTTTTGTCGTTATTATCAAAGGGCTTGGATCATTTGATTGTTAGTCAGTAGAAGCAGAAGCCCATTTAGAAGATGTTACCTCTGAATTCTGTTTTGAGGCATACCCATATTTTTTGAGGCATACCAAATAAGGATAAAATAGAATCACTAGGTAGTAAAACCATTAACCCCTTATGCACCATATTTAATAATGACCGTAATTCCCTTATCATTTATAACACACATGCACTCGACTTGTATAATTAAGTAAGGGAAGAGTTGGGGTATTTGTTCTTTGTTTGTCTTGTCAATGGTCACCTCCATGCCCTCACTGAACATTATTCTTGTTTCTTGTATACATATGATTCTACATTTCATCATAACCTGCATGACATGTGATTGTCGTGACTTACTTTCTTCTTTGTTGCTAAGTTAGTCCTATTTTTTTTACCTTTATCGTGTTCTTTAAGGCTGAGTACAGTGGAGGAGATAAGATAGTGGTTGTACAGTGACGCCACATCACGTGGGAGAGAGGCCTGAATCTAGCGGTGAGGGAGGTAATTTAAATATGGGCGAGGACCTGATCAGCACCTAGAAAGCGAGTCCCCAATCATCGCTGGACTAGTCAACACGCGTTGAAGCGAGGTATGCTGCCTCGCCCTAATAATATTACAGAGACAACCACTTCATTTTCTCCTCCTCATTCGCTTCTGTTGAATTTTTTCAAAATTTTCTTCTCTTCTTCCTCCTAGGGTTTTCTCTTCTTCCATTTGAGTGATTAAGTGTGAGTGATTGGTGAAATATTAGATGAATTCGTTGGAGGGGGTTTTATCATTATGGGATGATGATCATATGCTTTCAATTAATTTGATTCTAAAGACCCAAAAATTAGTGAGGAATGTAATTGAACCTAATTCTATTGATTGTTATCGATTGTAGTATTTTTATTGATTGTTATTGATTATATATTCAGTAATATGTTGAAGGTTAATTGATGTATGTTTTATTTCATTTGATTTAGAATTGTTGTTGGTAACTTAGGGTTTTAGGGTTCTATGGAGTATGAGAGTAATATATACAATTAGGAATTATTTTTTTCAATTTAGATTGAGATGAATGAATTGTTACTGATTTTTAATGTTTGAGTAATTTTTTTTCAATTTAGATATAGATGAAAGAATTGTTACTGATTTACGATGTAATGTTTGAGTAATTTTAAAATTTTCAATTTAGATGAAAACTTTGAAAAAGCGGGGGTCTAACAACCACACCCAATATTTCAGTTAGCAATCTATATGGACTAATTCCAATATACTTTCAAGAGAATCAACTAGACAGTTAGACTCAATCTCAAGAAAGTATATCCAAGAGTTATATCTCAATTTCTTAATTCAATCTGCAATCAAACAAATAGGAATTTGCGAGCCCGATTGAATATAAGAAATAACTTGGACGGTATCAAAAACCAACATCCAAGTTTCAATCAATTTAATCAACAACCAAAGGTTGGATTCACAATTGATTGAACTTATGCACAACCTGTGATATTTTAATTATATAAACAAATATAATGCGGAAAAGAAATAACACAGACACCAGAAATTTTGTTAACGAGGAAACCGCAATTGCAGAAAAACTCTGGGACCTAGTCCAGATTTGAACACCACGTTGTATTAAGCCGCTACAGACACTAGCCTACTCCAAGTTAACTTCGGACTGGAATGTAGTTCAGCCCTAACCAATCTCACACTGATCAAAGGTACAGTCGCGTTCCTTACGCCTCTAGAACCACGTTGGATTCTACGCACTTGATTCCCTTAGTTGATCTCACCCACAACTAAGAGTTGCTACGACCCAAAGTCGAATACTTGATAAACCAATCTGTCTCAGACAGAAAAGTCTATTGAATAGATAAATATGTATCCCACAGATATACCTATGAGTTTCGTGCCGTCTTTTGATAAATCAAGGTGAACAAGAATCAATTGATAAACAGGACTTATATTCCCGAAGAACAGCCTAGTAATATCAATCACCTCACCATAATCTTAATCGTATGGTAGCGAAACAAGATACTGTGGAATCACAAACGATGAGACGAAGATGTTTGTGACAACTTTTTATCTTGCCTATCGGAGATTAAATCTCGATCAAATCTTAGATAAGACAGTACTCAACACGATAGAAAACATCAAGATCAGAGCACGCAACTACAGAGAAAACAGTTGGGTCTGGCTTCACAATCCCACTGAAGTCTTCAAGTTGTTAACCTACTGGGTTTTGGAAAAACATAAGGTTAAAGGAGAATCGACTCTATTCGCAACTAGTATCACACAGGAGGTGTGGGTATTAGGTTTCCCAGTTGCTAGAGCTCTCCCTTATATAGTCTTTAAATCAGGGTTTGCAATCAATGTTACTTTGGTAACAAAGCATTGAATATTCACCGTTATACGAAAACCTGATTAGACTCAAGCTAATATCTTTTGACCGTTAGATCGAACTTAGCTTGTTACACACAAATGAAAAGTGACTTCACTTAGATATGAGTAACCGTACCTAAACGTGTACACCGTTGTTGGCTCAACAATAGTTAACCGAAGTTAGCCATATGAGCACTTTCATATCAACCATATTCATCTTAACCATAACTAGTTCAAATGACTCAAATGAAACTAGTTCTAGAGTTGTTAAATTGTTTATATTCTCATAGAAGTATACAAGACACAATTGAAGCAAAATCGATTTTGGTTCACTCGAATCAATTCATGAAACATTATAGCCACGGTTTGCAAAATATTGCATTCCTTATTATATAAATGTATTAGTTCATGAACAAACCGATTTTAGAACATAACCTACTCAAGTATGCAAACGGGTAGGCATACCTAAGTGGTCGGATTAAGTTTGGGTTCGACAGTATGCAAACGGGTACGCATACCTTCCAAACTCAGTTGAATTTACGGAAGTTGAAACTCACGCCAATACGCATACCGGTATGCATACCAAATTCCCGGACTTTCATTAAGCAACCAGTACGCATACGGTTATGCATACTATGGTTCCCGGAATTGGAATAACTTGCAACAGTTAGCATACAAGTACGCATATTGTGTTATATCCAATCATGGTTAATTGTTCTAAACTCCTATTTCAATCATTGAAACATTCTTAGAAGACGACAATAGTTGTCTCACACAAATTATTAGCTTCAAAGCAACTTTCAAGTGATCGAATGATTAATACGAAACATTCCAAGTCTACATCAAATGACTGTCTCACACAAATCATGTAAGATGTAACAAGGCGATTTTCACATGATCATCTTTTGACTTTCGTCAAGAATATAAGATGAACTTGGTTAAAGCGAAAGCTTACCAACACATATTTCGAGAAATATGTAAGCGAGTTAAACTCATCTCGAAATATCAAATGTGTATAATTGAAGTCTATATAGCTATACGACTTTTGTCTCAAATAGGAGATAGTGTAGATAGACTTTCGAGTGATAGATGAGTTCAAGTCTCCACATACCTTTTGTTGATGAAGTTCCACAAGCTCCCCTTAGTAGTTCTTCGTCTTCAATCGATGAACGTCGTGAAGTATAATGCTTAACTACACTTACTATCCTAATCTGAGACTTAACTATAAGTAGACTAGAAAGCAAGACTTATATTTTTGGCAACTAAACTTGACAATTTAGTTGAGATATCAACGCTTGCGAGTTCAATCGAACAGTGCTCTAACAATCTCCCCTTTTGTCAATTTTAGTGACAAAACTATCAATACATATGGATTACAAAATAAATAAACTTTTTAGCTTCTCATCCAAATGCTTGATTTCCTTAGTTCTTCAACATTACTCGAAATCTTCGTTACTTCCAAGTACTCAAGTGATTCTGAACGTGTTCAACTCAGCATCGTAGTTGTTGAAGATCCGTAGCTATAACAATGAGAAAACAATAGCTCTCAATAATTGTTACATAGTGTCATAGTATTATTACACAGCATCAAAGTCCAATTATATCACAACTTTGACAACAATACTATGGTGATATGTATCACTTCCCCTTAGTCAATACTTCATCTCACAATGAAAACCACTCCCCCTTACATAATGATATGTAAACCATATGTATTTGTAGTGTGAACTACACATTAATTCTCCCCCTTTTTGTCAATATAAATTGGCAAAGGTACGAAAAATAGTGGGATCATAATGAAATTATCATAGAGATACTTCATGACTAAAAGAGAACATATCAACTTTGTTTCGATGATTTCACATAGTCGAAACTTAGTGTATTCATCAAGGAGTTTATAAAGATACAAGTAAACTCCTACAATATTCCACAGCAGCACTTCCCACAAAGATTTGGCAATTAAGCACAAGTTCAATTAAGAACTCTCCCCCATAAAATGTCATTCCCTAAAGAACAACAAGAGCGACCTTACTAACAAATTACATGAAACATGAATTTGTATCCAGAAAACTCAATTAAATTAACCACAAGAGAACCCATGATTAATTTAATCGGAAATGCTCAACATAAGAGAACTTACGGAGCCGCACAGTACTTTCACATAGAAGTGGATCAGGGAAAGATCAATACTACGGAATATTCAAAGATTCATTCTATTTTTTTATCAACATTTGCATAATGATATCATAGACTTAATCTTTGTAATCAAAAGTTCATCCTATCTTCCATCAATATTTGCATAATGACACAATAGGCTTAACTTTTGACATATATAGGACAATCATAGTTCACAGACGCAAACACACATATCCCATAATAATTTTTGCAATATATGAAACCAATAAAGATTAATACTGCAAAATCAATCTTTGCTCTTAGAAGGTAGAGTCAATCTTTTCGCACGGATTTACACCAAGAATGGCTACCAAAGGCGTATAAAAAGATTTTATTAACAAAGAAGAACATACAAAGTCATTAAAGACCATGCACCATAGTTCACATAAGATGATTGTGAACATTCAAGAATCCCATAGCAATGCGTACTACTGCCCATTCTTGAACTTCCTTCTTTATGATTCACCGACATCATTCTTGTAAAAGCTACAAATGTGCTTAGAAGAGAATTACTCCAAGAATCCAAGTACCCAAGTCCAAGAGAAATAGAACAAGTACGACGAAACGGAGCAAAACACTCAAAAACAAGATATGCGACAAAGACCAATCTTAACTCATACAAATTCAGTAATTCTCATCTCCATTTTGATAAGAATTCAAATAGGAAAAGAATGCAAAAAGAATGAGGTCATTCCGAGTTCGGAAGAAGAAGTTACGGCCAAAAAAAGTTTACTGAAATCTACAACCACATGCCAGTATGTGTACCATGAAGTCCAAACATCCCGAACTACTATTTTCAAACCTAAATAATTAAGAACCTTAAATACAGATCAAGTTAGGTAGAAATGAATAATAAGCAAGATACATGTATCATTATAAGTACTTTAAGAAAATAATAAAAACATAAATCTTGCTCAAGTTTATGGACATACCTTTTTAGAGGAATCCAATCGAATTCTACAGCCTTACCAAACATAATTTGTGCGCCCCAATTCTCGTGTTTTCCTCACCATATACATAGCAACGCATTCCTTGGTGAGGATGCACATACAATACAATCAAGTTATGTTGAGGTGAACAAAGTCTTGCTCACCACAAGTGACTGAAACAGACTTTTCCGTAACTATGGAATTTTCACCATCTATAGTATTTTGCTTATTCTGTTTCACTTTTGGATTATCATGAAAGAGATCGCTTTTAGAACCTTTCACATCCAAATCCATCTTTCCATAGAACTTTTTAAGTTCCAACATCATGGATACGGCCTTCTCCATAGTCATGGAATTTTCTGGGGAATCATTCCTTTTCACACTCAAAGCATCATTAACTTTATTTTGTATCCACTTCTGAGTGTGTTTAGAAACAACCTGACCCTTCTTCCCATTACTCTCTTCTGGAATTGTCGTAAGAGAATTGGATTGATTATTCTTTTGCAAGTTAATCTTTCTCCAACTGGGAGCATCGGATCTTGTCTTCGTCTTTACAAAGTTATCCTTTTGATAATTATTACGATTGTGAAAAGGCTTCTTATGACGTTTATAGGAAAATCTAGGTTTATCACAGCACTGATTCTTTTTCCTAAAGGTTGGATAGTTACAACCTGTAACGTTAAGGGGATTAGCCTTGACAAATTATCTTGGTTTCATAACTTCTTGTGATGCCCAAACAAGAACATCATGAAGTTTCTCATTCCTTATACGGAAATGACATTTCCTTTCCAGGTGACCTTTATTTCCGCAATAGTGGCAAACATAAGGAATATTCTTACCTCGATCATGTATGTGCTGACTTTGGAGGTTGATATACTTTGCTCTTTCGAACCTTAAATGTCGGTCAAGGTATTTCACTTTTGCCATCAGTGGAAACCTTTTGTTGAGAAGAATCAATAGCCTTGACAAATTTTACCTCTTTGTTAATACTTGGAGCATTTATTCCCTTATAGCCTAAACCTCGTATATCTCGATGATTTTTACTTGCTCCTAGCATTGTGGTTAATTTGCTTGAACTAGTATTAAACTTTTTCAAGTCATCTTCCAACATCTTGATTTTATCAAGAGCAGCAGTTAAATTAGCCTCAAGGCGTTTTTCTCGAGCGAGATAAGAGTTCTCCATGTCATCAAAACTTGCTTGCTGGGAGTTAATCCTTGCTTCAGTTTCTGCAAGTTTCTCTTCCAACAAAAAGTATTTTTGATAAACATTATCACATTCAAGTGACTTTCTACTCAGGTTTTCCTCGGAATCTTTGAGGATCGATTCGCAAGAGCGTTTCAAAACATAAAGACCTCCGTAAATCCTTTTCAATTTCTTGTTTTCTCGACAGAGAGGAGTCAGAAGACGTGTGACATGAGAGGTTGTCATCTTCTTGTTTTTCAACGAATCTAATAGCTTAACATACTCTGAGACTTCCTCATCCACATCTCTATCAATATCTGAGTCACCTTCATCAGAAAGTTCATCCAACTGTTCTTCTAGGCATGTTTCCCAGATATCAGCAGTTTCTACATCAAAAGAATGTTTAGATATTGACATAGATGTGAAAGTTCTCTCAGGTGAATCCAAGCTTTGAAACTCATCTGGTAATTTCTAAACTGGTAAGTAATTAGAGATAGACTTGTCCATAATAATCAGATTGCTTCAAACACATACTTATGAGGTCTTAAACGTGTTTCGCTTAGCAATCTGTATGGACTAACTCCAATATGCTTTCAAGAGAATCAACTAGACAGTCAGACTCAATCTTAAGAAAAGTATATCCAAGAGTTACACCTCAATTTCTTGATTCAATCTGCAATCAAACAAATAAGAATTTGCGAGCCCGATTGAATATAAGAAATAACTTGCACGGTATCAAAAACCAATATCCAAGTGTCAATCAATTTAATCAACAACCAAAGGTTGGATTCACAATTGATTGAACTTACGCGCAACCTGTGATATTTCAATTATATAAAAAAATATAATGCAGAAAAGAAATAACACCAACACCAGAAATTTTGTTAACGAGGAAACCGCAAATGCAGAAAAACCCTGGGACCTAGTCTAGATTTGAACACCACACTGTATTAATCTGCTACAGACACTATCCTACTCCAAGTTAACTTCGGACTGGAATGTATTTGAGCCTAACCAATCTCACACTGATCAAGGTACAGTCGCATTCCTTACGCCTCTAGAACCACGCCAGATTATGCGCACTTGATTCCTTTAGCTGATCTCACCAACAACTAAGAGTTGCTACGTCCCAAAGTCGAAGACTTGATAAACCAATCTCTCTCACACAGAAAATTCTATTGAATAGCTAAATCTGTCTCCACAGATATACCTAAGAGTTTTGTTCCGTATTTTGATAAATCAAGGTGAACAGGAACCAATTGATAAACCGGACTTATATTCCCGATGAACAACCTAGTAATATCAATCACCTCACAATAATCGTAATCGTATGGTAGCGAAACAAGATATTGTGGAATCACAAATGATGAGACGAAGATGTTTGTGACTACTTTTTATCTTTCCCATCGAAGATTAAATCTATAGCAAATCTTAGAGAATATAGTACTCAACACAATAGAAAACGGCAAGATCAGAACAGTCAGCTATAGAGAAAATGGTTGGGTCTGGCTTCACAATCCCAATGAAGTCTTCAAGTCGTTAACCTACTGGGTTTTGGAAAAACCTAAGGTTAAAGGAGAATCGACTCTAGTCGCAACTAGCATCACACAGTAGGTATGGGGATTAGGTTTCCCAGTTGCTAGAGTTCTCCCTTATATAGTCTTCAAATCAGGGTTTGCAATCAATGTTACTTTGGTAACAAAGCATTCAGTATTCGCCGTTATATGAAAACCTGATTAGACTCAAGCTAATATCTTTCAACCGTTAGATCGAACTTAGCTTGTTACACACAAATCAAAAGTGACTTCATTTAGATATGAGTAACTGTACCTAAACGTGTACACCTCATATTTGTTGGCTCAACAATACTTAGCCGAAGTTAGCCATATGAACACTTTCACATCAACCATATTCATCTTAACCATAACTAGTTCAAATGATTCAAATGAAACTAGTTCTAGAGTTGTTCAATTGTTTATATTCTCAAAGAAGTATACAAGACACAATTGAAGCAAAATCGATTTTGATTCACTCGAATCAATTCATCAACATTATAGTCACGGTTTGCAAAAGATTGCATTCCTTATTATATAAATGTATTAGATCATGAACAAACCGAGTTTAGAACATAACCTACTCAAGTATGTAAATGGGTACGCATACCTAAGTGGCCGGACTAAGTTTGGGTTCGCCAGTATGCAAACGGGTACGCATACCTTCCAAACTCAGTTGAATTTCCGGAACTTGAAACTCACGCCAATACGCATACCGGTATGCATACTAAGTTCCCGGACTTTCATTAACCAACCAGTACGCATACGGGTATGCATACTATGGTTCCCGGACTTGGAATAACTTGCAACAGTTAGCATAGAAGTATGCATACTGTGCTATATCCAATCATGGTTAATTGTTCTAAACTCCCATTTCAATCGTTGAAACATTCTTAGAAGACGACAAAAGTTGTATCACACAAACTATTAGCTTCAAAGCAATTTTCTAGTGATCGAATGATAAATACGAAACATTCCGAGTCTACATCAAATGACTGTCTCACACAAATCATGTACGATGTTACAAGGCGATTTTCATATGATCATCTTTTGACTTTCGTCAAGAATATAAGATGAACTTGGTTAAAGCGAAATCTTACCAACACATGTTTCAAGAAATATATAAGCGAGTTAAACTCGGCTCAAAATATCAAATGTGTATAATCGAAGTCTATATAGCTATACGACTTTTTTCTCAAATGGGAGATAGAGTAGATAGACTTCCGAGTGATAGATGATTTCAAGTCTCCACATACCTTTTGTTGATAAAGTTCCACAAGCTCCCATTAGTAGTTTTTCGGCTCCAATCGCTCAACTACACTTACTATCCTAATCCGAGACTTATCTATAAGTAGACTAGAAATCAAGACTTATAGTTTTGAAAACTAAATTTGACAAACAAGCTTGAGATAGCAACGCTTGCGAATTCGACCGAGCAGTGCTCTAACAAACTTTATAATCATAAATGGAGGATGGGAGTAATATATGTTGTGCTTGTTTTCACTGTAGTCAATGGCAATGGCGTCAAGTGAGATTTTTCCTAGAAACAAGTTGGTCTCAAGTGAAGAAATATTATGACATAGTGGTGACAAATAATCCTCAAGCCTTGGATATGTTACAAAGGTGTAGTTTTTCTTCGGTGATTTGAATTTGATTTATCTTGTGCCGATTGTAAATTAACCGAAGCACTTATGGAGAGATGGTGGAAGAAAACTATGTCATTTCATTTTCCAATAGATGGTGGATGAATGTTGCCAAGAATACCTGCTGGTTTGAAGAAGACAAATTATTTAGGATATGATAGCACGTATCTTCTTGTGTGAAGAAAAACCGGATGCAAGAGCACTGCTTCAGAGAAAGCGGCTAGAGAAGGTCGTCCACCTGAGAAAGTTGGTGTATGGGAATCTACTGCATGTAACATTCCATTGAGTTTTCTTGTAAACTACATAAGGATAGTAGGGAAAACCAAGACAACCTGGGTGTAGGAAACACCACGACAAGAGTACATAAGGGATGGTTAGAATTGTTGGACAATTTGCATAACTTGGGCCAATATGATTGTGGTAGT
Source organism: Papaver somniferum (assembly GCF_003573695.1). Taxonomy (NCBI): domain Eukaryota; kingdom Viridiplantae; phylum Streptophyta; class Magnoliopsida; order Ranunculales; family Papaveraceae; genus Papaver; species Papaver somniferum. The sequence continues at coordinate 104,356,712 of NC_039362.1, read as the reverse complement.
GCCGCATTAAGAAATTTGTATGATTGCCTTGACAAATGGACCTCTAGCGATCGTACTGAAATGGGTGGGATGTGGAATATTCTTGAGTATTGGTACTACTTTTATTTCCGCAATTGCCAACCACTTTTGAGAATAGACGAAACTATCATCAGTAATCAGTGCCTCTATCCCGCAATTTTATTATTTAGGAAGGAAAATCGAACGGGTCGAAGACAAGTTGATAGCTTCAAGCATCCAATTGGTACATCCCGACACCAGATAGGCATGAGAACTAGAGAAGCTGTAATATGGCAACCTTGGAGAGATGATCAGTACAGCGATTATGAAGAGGTGATGGTGGCAAAAAACTTATCAAAGACCAGAGTTGTATTCTATGGCTGGAAGGGTGAGAGGTTGAGTGTGTACCTCGGTGAGAGATTTGTGCGTCATATTACGGGTGAAATAGTTATCCCATGTGATCTCCCATGATTTAGATTCAGTCCAGCCGATCGTTGTTGAAGCCGTACATCATTACTGGTTTCCCCCTGATGCTGAGTTGTACAATGCATGGTGGAAGGAGAAGAGTTTTGGAAAATCAATTCCTGAAGGAGTTACACACATACAGAACCATGATGTGATTGGTGTAGTTAATAGTACACGTTGATGCCTACCCTCCCGTACATCTCCTGACATGATGTCTCAGTCCTCTGACAATGATCCTGACGACGAGTCGGTGAGTGAACTACCAGTAGTTGACTGGCGTTTCCCTGTGTACACTAATGGGGATCTTAAAGATTTGAAGGTACCGAGGCCTACATCTTATCCTTATAATTTTGATCATATTACCGCCGGACGGGTAAGTACGTTACATTTTTTTACCTTGTCTTTTTGTACTGGTATTTGTTGTGAAATGGATTAATTGTTTAAATTTTTTTTGTTTTTAGGGGGATTTGTTGAACTTGTGTTTCAAGCAACACATGTTTATCAATGAATCTAAAAGATTTTTTCGGGACCATACCAGAAAGTATTGTCTTCGTGGGAGCTCTTCTTCTTCCGGTTTTACCACAGGAGGGACATCCAGTAGTAATTTTTCACCCCAATTGCCAGAAGAACACACACTACGCGGCACGTATCGACAACATGAAGGTGTTGCGGCAACTCCCCAACCATCAGGTACTATTATGTATAATCTTGAAGAATGTTACCAGCCAGTTCAACCAACGGAAAATCCCTATGCAAGTGTATATCAAGGAAATATGGATATCGGTTTGGGGAGTTAGGTAGATGATTCGATGGGTATGGATATCAACATTGGTCTTTCGATGCAAAATACTTTTGATTGTGTTATGGATACCCCACCAGATTCATGAGCTTCAAATGACCAAAAAAAATTAGATGAAACTAGTATGTATGTTAAAAGAAAAAACTTTTTTATATTTGTAATTTTCTTTCCCATCTATGTTTGATGTTGACTATACGTATTTTAAGATTTTTGTATCTGTATAATCTTGTCGCTTTCAACTTATGGCAGGGGGCACTGTGTTATGTTGTGTGGTAGGGGACACTAATTTCTTCCCAACTTGCATCCTCTCTGATTCCTTTAATAGTGTTTGCAGGTTATCCAACACACTATTGTGTTCAATAATGCAGACATGCTTTATTGAATTTGCATAACAACCAACTTTAATTGTTGTCGTTTTACCAATTAAAGTATTGGCTCTCCGCATTATCAGGGTTCCAACGTCTCGTTCAGCTTTTATAGCTTGGAAGTATTCCGAAAACAATGTACTTATTTAATTTATAAATATTTGTAGTTTTCCCAAATAGTATTGGCTCTCCGACTTGTCAGTTTTTCAACGTCTCTTTCAGCGTTTATGGCTTGGCAGTTTTCCGAAAACAGGGGACTGATTTAATTTAAAAGTATTTGTAGTTTTCCCAATAACCTGTATAGCATTACAGCTATTCTTTTAATGTTTTTTAAATTATAGTCGTTGTTCCCTTGTGTGTATAAAAAAAGGATAACCGACAACTCTATCATATACTACCTTATTCATAGAAATCTTTCTCCGCTGTTAATTTTTTTGATTTCAAGATGTCAAGTCCATCATCGTCAACTATGGAAAACATACTTAGAAGATGCAGGCGAACAACCAAAATCAATTTCGGCAATGAAAGAAGACATAAACAAAAGAACAGAACAGACAACTACAAATGCAACTTCGTCTTCATCACCTAACAAATATATTAATGTAATGGATAAAGTGTGCAAACGAATACGTACAACATAAACCATGACATCATCATCGGCTGTGAAAAATATGAAGAGAAAATGGCGGTAAAGAAACGAGGTCAAGATCAATTCCAACTAAGGGAAAGAATGAAGGATGTTGAGGAAGAGACCGAATGGGTTAAAAATTATTACATAGTCAAGGATCTTCCCGAAGAACATCAACATGAGAGTATATTTTAGCTCCAGGTATACGAGGGTACTTTCGTAGGAAAGTCGGGCGATCAGCGCAAAAAACCACGCCATCAATATGATTCAGCTTACGTTTTTTCTAGATTCTTTCACGTTAAGAAATTGTGCACCAAGTACAATGAGTTTCTCGCTAGGGATAGAGGTGGTAGGTTTGCGACACAGGATGCTTATACCAAGTGGAAAAAAAACCATTTTATCATTTCAAAGCCGCATTGATATTTGAATCTCGCACTAAGAAATAGAGAAATTTAATTTTATGCAGTTAAAAGATCAATGTCGTAGTCTAGTACCGTTCTAGTTTAAAAACCCCACACGAATTATGAGCTATTGCTGTCTAAAATATTGAGGTGGACCTAATATATTTAAGAGAGTAGTTTTTTATTTGAGTATTTAAATATCTGTTTTTTATTTTGTTTTCGTATCATTATTATATCTGGTGTGGTAGGCGGACATATATAACTACTTTGATCAAACCCTACATCGTCTAGTCTTTTTCAGATTGTTTCTCTCTTCCTTTATAATGTTTGCAGTTTACCCAGAACAATTTTTTACTCAATAATGCATGTATTAGTTTACTGCATTTCTGACTCAACCATTTTTCTTTTGTTCAACGCTTATAAGAGTTGTCATTAGTGTTGTGTCTTTTCTTCTCTTGTTGCTTTTGTATGTTATCCGCAACAGTGGATCCACTATTTTATAAATCTTTTTTATTTTCCAGATGAAACTTTTGGTCCACCATTTTTTGTTAGGTTCGTAACGTTTCTTTATTGTTTAAAAGCTAGGTGTTTAAATTATTCCAACTTGTGGTATTCCCAATAACCTCTATAGCATCACAGCTATATAATCCCAACCAGTCAGTGTAACCTCCTCATCCCAAACTTGTGTGGTTCCAAATTTTATACCTGTTAGAATAAAATGCTTACCTTTTCACTTGCGGAGGATTACGCCCTTGTCCTAAGCTATTGCAAAGTTTTAGGTGAGGGAAACGCTCCATCAGGTATGCGATTTTGGTCTCAAGTTCATGAGGATTTTAATCTTACAAATGGCAATGATACCCATAGGGTTGTTTTACCACTTCCGCACCGGCTTGCCACAGTAAAGAGGTTTTGTAGGCTCTTTAGGCAGTATGTTGTTCTTGCAAATGGTGATAAGGTTATGGCGATGGCCATGTATGAAGCGGAACAGATGCGTCCGTTTAAACATTCCGGCTCAAACGAATTATTTGGTACTCGCATATAAAACCGAACAACGTGGATGTATGTTTTTTTGGGGGTTCCGTATAACCGTAGGTTTTGTGGGTGTACCTCTATGTAGTTATTGTTGTTTATTGTAGGAAATTATGCGAAACAAAGATACCCAGAGGCCACCAACAAAAAAACTCAACTTATATGAGTGTTATTTACTGCTCAAAGAAAGGATATCTGAGTTCAATCCGGATGAAACATGCCGTGACCTACATGAAACTCGCGATGACTGCAGACGGAATATAGATTTTGTGGGTAAACCTCTTGTAAACCCCCCGAGACACCACTCGGCTGGCAGGAACACCTATCGGGTTAAAGGCTTGTAGCACGTGCTCAGTGCATCCGCGGTGCCTGCGACAATGACTTAGGTTTAACGGAATTGGCGATTGTATTAGTTCATGTATTATTTGAGTTCGGTAAAATCAACACTCCACACTCAACGTTGTGTCCAAAATTTGTTTGTTGCTAACGAAGAATATTATTATGTTTCAGAATAACCTACTTTCGATACATGTACCATTATTGTCGTTCTCTGAAATTAATAAAAATACCTGCACGTTAAAGTTAAGCTCGATCACATTGATCCCGATGGTGAACCATTAATTCTCGACTACATTTTCATCGATTGTGTAGTAGGGTGCAACACGGATGTAAGAATAAAAAGGTCAAACAAATATTTCGTTTCAGCGAGGAACAGGGTCTCGCTGAAAAAAATGAGCGATGTCCCACTCCTCGCTCAGTGAAGCGAGGCTTCATTCCTCGCTGGATTTGAAAAAGCGAGGTCCTTTTCCTCGCTTTTTCAATTATTCTGGCGCTGATCCTTTCCGGCGAGGTCCTTCTCCTCGCTTTTTCAATTTTTTCCGGTGAGGTCCTTTTTCTGGCGCTGATCTTTCCTCGCCTATTTTGAAATCCGCGTTCACCTTACCTGCTTTCGAGCAGAGAGAAAGGGGTTAACAAAATCAGAGGCTTTAACCACTGCTTTATGTCACTTTCATTACCAAGAATCCATACACAACACTCAGCCTAAGAAACTATTTCAAGTTGGGGTACCCTTATCACGTCCTTGACTGTCAACTATGTTGCTAATAATACATTACAGTTCCAGTTCTCTTCTTGGTTTAAGCCAACTGGTGGAGTATGAGAGTACTGTAACTCAACCAAGGGAAAACTATGCTAGCAACCTACATTTCGAACGAGGGTCACAGCATCCCAGTGAACCAATCTTTAAAACGAAGAAGCGACAAATATGCAAGGGCGAGAACTAGAAGATACGGAATTAGTGAAGATTTAAGACAACACATTCTGCCGACTTTAAAGCACAAGGTTTAATCATCACAAGTAGATAAAAAATCATACCCTCAATGAAGCTGTTAACCTACAAAGGCTGTAATGAAGACCAAAGAACTCCAAGCTTGAACAAGTACTAGATTTTCCAAGGAAAGCAACACCAAAAGTGGTTTTCAAACTCACAAGTAAACTTGACAATCAATATTACAGGTCCTAGCTATTGGCTGTTGCCAGTCCCAAAACATCAGCAACCTTAAGCACCTCAAACTCCCTCATAATAAACCTAGAAAACCTTTCATACCTCAAACCTCTCCCCAGACCCCAGATAATGATTACACAGTAAAAAATGAGCCATTGCATGCAAAAGGGAAAAATTCTCTTCTCCTACAGAAGTGAGCCACTGCATAGAAAACTGTTGTTATTGCTCAAACTGACTTATGGTTGGGCAAAAGTGAGCACAGACAAGATACAGCAAGCCTCAAACAATAGATGCAACTCTTATTTTCTAATTTTCTAACTTGATAGTTAAAAAACTATGAGGAAGACATCCCAGTTTTAAATAACTCAAGCAAACAGAAGACTCAACAGAGAACTCTACAAGTTTCTTGTTAAAAGAAAACCAAACAAAGAGATAAGCATGATCTCCTATTTCAGCTGAAGTGAAAGTATTTGGGCAACTACAACGCTTCCCAATCAAATGTAACATAACAGTTCTACACAACTTAAGACCTAAGTAAATTAATGGCTGCACGATCCTGATATAAGAAACTGAAAATGAACCAAAACTTTGACACAATGCCAAGACACCAGTGAATTTATAAAATCCACAAGTTATCAATATAAAACTGAAAATATGAGATGAAATATACCTCATCTCATATTTTCAGCTGAACTGAAAGTAGTATTTGCTGCAGAGCAACAACTTCAAGATAGACATCTACACTTTTAAATCCAGAATGAAAGTAACAAGTCTACACCACTAAAGGCCCAAGTAAATTGATGACTGCAGGATCCAATATATACTAGAAACTGAAAATGAGCAAGACTTACAGGTGACACAATACTAGAACACCAGTGAATATAATAAATCATTAAGATGGAACAATCAAAAACCTACGCAGCATGTATTACTAATCATATGGCAAAACCAGATCTACTTCAACATATCACAATCATTTTCCTAAAATGGCAAACAAATATAATACATGATTAGTTCATTGCCTAACATCTAAGACAACTTTACTGAAATTATGTCCCCAACATCTTGTTACATATATAAGAACTACAAACTCATCCTAAGACACTACAGGGAAACCAATATTCTACTAATAAAACCACCTAAACATATACCAACCACCATAAATGTAATGTTCAAGGTATAGGACTCCACTGGACAACTTTAACTAAACAACAATTAAGCTTGCAAGAGTTAAACAAACAGTAGAAACATAATAAATAAAAAACAATCAAGAAACACAAATCAATCAGCTAACAAATCATGACATAAAACAACTGACAGATTCATATAATGTTGCTTGCATAAACTTAATCAAAATATCTGAAACACAATATCCAAAAGTAATAGTGCTCTCAAATAAAATCTAAATCTTTTAGATTAAACTACTAAAAATAAAGATCTAATGAAAAACTTGGGTTCAATCTAAAAATCACCTCCGAAGAAGGAAACCCTAGATCCCAAATTGTTTCTCTAAGCAGTAAGAACAACAGCACCACCAGCTTGCTTAATCTTCTTTTCAGCAGTCTTAGAAATCAACTTAGCCTTAACAACAATAGGTTGATTCTCAGGTAGAACACCTTTCCCTAAAACCTTGAAGTATCCAAACTGAGTAACATCAATAACAGGTGCTTTATCACTTGATGCTTTATCTTTCACTTCTTGTGGTACCATTGACCATAGCTTGTCGATGTTGACGATTGGACAATGGAACTTGTTCCTTAGTTTATGAAAATAACGCATACCAACCTTTCCAAAGTAACCAGGATGATACTTATCGAACAGGATTCTATGGTGATGCATACCTCCAGCATTACCACGACCACCAGGATGCTTTCGATGTTTCCCTACACGTCCATGACCTGCTGATACATGACCTCTCTTCTTCCTGTTCTTCTTCAAATGGGTTGTCATTTTTGCGACCGCGTCTCTCTCTTTCTCAGATTCAGAAAACGAAAGAAACTAGGGTTTTGATTTGTGGAAGAAGAGGGCTTTTATAAGTGGTTATGTTTGCTAGGGTTTTTTGTTTTTCTAAGTTCCGGTTTTGTCCCTGCTATTCCAAGCATATTTTTGGAATAGAGTTTGGAACGACTACGAGCCGAACCAATTTTCAGTCTTCAGCCATCTTCCGGTTCTCGGTTCTCGGCTTCCAGATTTGGTTCCAGACTGATGAGTCGGGTTTATTTGTACCATGAATCGGGGTAAGAGATGTAATATTTGTACCATGAATCGGGGTCAGAGATTTTGTAAAAGAGTTCAATCAATCCTGGTGCAAATGACATTTGATCCCAAATCTCAAGCTCATGGTGTGGCCGCCTGTAAGCTTCACGGGCATTATAGGTTAACACTTGCACAACATAACTTCTCTTTCTTTTAACATGGTTCGCCTTTTTAGCGTAAGTTAAAGTCGAAACTATTGTGCCGTGCTAAGGTGGGACTTGGGAGATAAATTAGATACACATAAGGCCTTAAACTTGAGTGTATAATTGATAGAGTATTGCAAATGCTACCGGCCCAAGCCTTGACTTTTGTCATTTCGGAAACTTGGCAGAGAATTGATTCAGTTTGTGCTGAACATGAATCACTTGTTTCAAGGTAGTGCTGATAATGACACGTTTGAACCATAGGCATGAGTTATGCAATGTAGTTGACCGGCCAATGTAGTTGCACATAGGCATGAGTTATGCAACCCCATGGCCGGGCCATGGGCAGGAACTGAAAAGAAAGGAGCGGAAAAAGGAGATATCTATTCATGGCTTGAACACAACAACATTTGAAACATGAACACAATTTCCTATTAAAACAAATACAGTGAGGGCTTAAGTATGAGCGGACATGGAAGTCAACGAATACAATTTGAAATCTCCATGGCATGAAATAATAATATAATATACAACATTTGAAACATTTATTTTCTGTAAAAAAGAACAATATAATAATGAGAGCTTAAATATGTGCAGAAGTGAAATGCTTGCGGTTGGTCCTGAAGCTGAGATTGGTGAGATATAATGCATCACATGCATGCATCTGAATTCTGCACTGTCTGTATATGCACATTGGTGAACACGGTCCAGGGGGGGAGTACTATCTTTTGCGGCTTACCTGTGCATGATGAGAGCAACTCCTACCAAGCTCACCCAAACAGCTACGAAAGCCCATAAAGTTCGGTTATTTTCCCATCCAGATGGGGAAGGCGAAACCATAAAATCACCAAGATAGTCCTTGTTAGAAGGAAGCTGATTGGTTGTTCCACCACTAGGGATTGGAGGCTGATCTTTGTACTTGTCACTCCAGGTTCCCGCATAACTGAAAAAAACAATCCACGCGTTCTTGTTAGTTTGATCAACTTTAACAGAATATCCTGGGAACACATAAGCTCCATAGATGAAAATATTGGAGCTTCGCTGTGTGTGTGATCAGAGCCAAAGTAATAACCGGAGGAGTCTGTTCAAAGCGCTAGTTAAGGTGAAAGACCTGATCTTGTATTTGAGGCTTGAGAGTGACACCTCGCAGGAAAATGGTAATAGGGTGAACCTCTCTTGGGTTTAAGTTTTATTCATTTTCTAACTTCAAGACCAGCAGTGAACCTAATGTTGAGCACTCTGTTGAAGGTTCACGAGTTTGGTGGACAAATCAAAAACTCTAATTTCTCGGTAATGAATGAAATATGAAATAAGAGGTTTCGTTTTTGTCTAGAACTCAAACCAAGGCATTATAACGTTCCAATATGAATCAAGAGGTTTCATTTTTGTTTAGAACTCAAACCAAGGCATTATAATGTTCCCTACACTTCTAAAAGTTGGTATCTTGCCATATGTTACACATTCACTCACATGTTAGGTGATAAGTCCTATACTAAATGATCTATATGCCATATCTGTGAATGGTCTGCTGGCAAGAATACACTAGAAAATATTCGGTTAACCCCGAGTAGAGTAAAATAAGATGCCTTACATGTACCAAAAAGATGGTGTTGTGAATATTTGAAGCAGGCAAGGGGGATATTACATATATAAACATTTGCTAGAATATTCCATAATGCAATTTCAACAGAAAATTTCCTTAGTATGATGTAGCAGTGTTTCAGGTAGTTCACTTTTTGTTCTCCTTTGGTTTGCTAATTCTAAAGCTCGGGACAATAGAACCCCCAGCAACCATTGGCTGATAAGTCCTATACTAAATGATCTATAATGAATTCCTGAACACTTTCTATTAGCCAAAGCACTATCAAAGAGACAAAGGATAAGTTTGATTTGTTTCTCATGGACACTAATGAGAATAATAGGATAATTGAGGAAAGCCCAAATTTACCTGTCGTAACTGGAACCAATTAATGGAATCGTAACCATCTCATCCTTCGAAATTTTAAGTTTAGGTGCCTGTAAGATGTAGCGAAGCTCCTTAGCTTGCCGTCGAATACTAACACTTGGGTGTTTCCTCTCTAACTGCTGATAAAGAGCAATACAATCTGCATGACGGTTGTTCGCTTCATAAGCCATAGCAAGCCATATTTGTATCTGAAGACCAAAATTTTAACATCCATTTTTGAGTCAAGTACTACAGCTGTATCTTAATGAAACACGATTGGAACAGTGGGTAATTCGACAATAGTATCTCGTATATACGAAACGAACCTCACCGCCAAACATAGTGGGTCTTGGAATGATTGTTAATGCACCTTCTAGGAACTCAACTGCTCGACCATACATTCCTCTGCTGTAAGCCTTCTGTCCCAACTCAAACATCAATGTCGCTGTTTTCTTTCGCTCAGCTTGCTCTTTCGCCACCTAATCTCCACCATTGGGGGAAAAAATAACCAGATCACATACAGAAACTAATCGAGGTCCTAAAGAAACAAAAAACAAAATGCTAGTGTTCTACCAAAATAATCTAATGCCTAGACAAAACAGCATATGCACTGAGCATCCATGACCCATTCACTTACCCATGCACACACTATCTCAGTCTTACACCAGATTGTGAGACTGCCTTGGATGAGGTTGGTAACATGGGCTCACTAGACAAAAGCAAGGTTGTAATTGAACCCCAAATTATATCTATTTTTATTTTTATTTGGCTTCTTTCCACGATTGAATGAATTCTGGTATACTACTAGTTTGACTGATGGTGTTAAATTAATGATGTAATTGAAAGACTATTATTCGAATACATCAGGTTTTCAAGATCCGAGGTGACTGTGCAGTGAATAACCTAGGCGACAGCTGATGTATCTAATCTAATTTCCAGTTAGACACTAAATACAAAACCCTAAATTCAAGCTCAATAAAATTATTACAATAAAATTTGAAAATTCTTCGGAAAAATAAGATTGAAGTTAAGAAATTAAACCTTTTCGAGCTCTTTTCGAACTCTCATCCTCTTCCTTTCTTCAGTGTCTTCATCGTCCCCTCCAAACTCATCTTCATCTTCATCACCACCATCATCACCGTCGTCAACTCTATTCTGTAATTCTTCTGCTTTTCTCTCTAATTCCTTCAACTCTTCCAACTCTTTAACTCTTTTTCTCATTTGCTCTTCCCAACTTTCAAAATCCTCATCACCTTCGTCTTCTCCATTAAATTCAGAATCAAAATCCATAGAAGAATTAGATTTTGAATTTATAATTCCTTTTTTATTATTAACACCGTATAAGAAATTCCTAATTTCAGCTTTATCATGACGAGAAGATTCGGATTTTGTAGAAAGAGAAACGTTGTTAATGATTTGAGAATAATAATCTTTTTTCAAGATTACGTCCAGTATTGCTAACCGGGTTCTACGATCTGGTAATCCTGTTCGGATCGAGATTGTATCGACCAGTAGTGTAAGGTTTCCGACTAGAACCGCCATGGTCGACTGTTGGTGAGCGAAGGGGAAGAGAAAATGGAGCGAGAGAATCTACTTCACGCAGAGTTTTCTCCCGCCACTCAGATATTTTGTGGACTAGAAATAAGTGAAGAAGACGAAAATAGCCCAACGAATCTGCTGAATCTTTACTCTTTCCCACTTGCGACTGGTCTAGACCGGCGACTACTTTAGCTATGTTCAAAATCAAATACATGGGTAATATTGTCAAGATGATTAATGTAGAGACGTGACGCTACCCGAGGATGTTGTTAGAGGATTGAGTCACGAAATCAAACGGCTGCTTTTCGTGAAATTTGTATTTTGCACTTGGTTGTATTTTGCACTTGGTTAAGGTATCTGCAATGGTGGTGCAAGATACACTGTGCAAAGCGTGTGATAGGACATCCAGTGAGGTGCTTAATACTTAATGAAACGTTCCTAATTTGTCCTAATCTAGGACGACGAAGATTTGATAAACTTACTTGCAGTTCTTCAATGAAGATGAGCCTATGAGATTTTCATTCAATAACTTCTTAGTTTTCTCTCACAAGGAAGGGAAAAACTATTAATAGTGCCGCTAAAATAATAAACTGCTAATACTAAATCTAGCCAGTAATAACATTGAACTCGAGAAACTACCAAAAATATAAAAGTAACATCAATTTTCCAAATTTTCCTTAGCAAACTCAAATAAGACAAAGAGTAGGTTAGTCTTTAACCCCTTCTCGTAATGAAGTTGCACATGATGGAGATTCTACTATGAATCTAAAAGAGTGGGTTGGTCATTGGCTATTTTCCAATGCCTTCAAAGATAAGGCCACATGTGTGTTCTCAATTGCTTGGAGTTTATGGAAGGATAGATGTTCTTTAGTTTTTGTTGGAAAATCAAACATAATTTTCATATCAAAGGAAAAATCCCTTGTCTGGTACTTAATGGAGTTGGGTTTTAAGTTAATTGGATTTGGCCCAATGAAAGTTTGGTCCGGTCAGTTAGTGTATCTCCAATTTGGAAACCGAAAGAACTGTTACCAGAAACATGAAAGGACGTAGCCTTTCGTAAGAAACCATTGAAAAAACTCTATGAAGCATCGCGATGCTTCAGTGAAGAGGTACCAGTGTAATCTATAAATACCCTGCACACTTAGATTAAATTTGAATCAATTAGAAACCTAATTATCATTGTACTGCTTTCTAAAATCATCTTTAAGTTTGTGTTAAAGAGAGAGTTCATCACTTTAAGTTTGGTTTGCCGTTTTTCGAAGTTTGGAGTGCTACTACGTCGAGAAGAAAGTCGTTGTATCCTGGGAGACAGACATCGATAATCCGTAAGCATAAGTGCGGGGTGAATCTGTCTTAACGCTAGAGGATATAATCCTTACCTCCACTTTGGTTTCTTCTAATTGGGTTTGCATATCTCTTCTTCTATGTTTGTTTTATTACAGTTTATACAGAAGATTGCCAACAATCTTAAGACAGAGTATTTTATTGTCTTGTGTATACTGTCATACAATTTATTTGATTTCTTTTCGTGTTCGAACTTATACTAATAAACTTAGTTTGTTTAGTTTGTAACTACAGGTCAGCAGAAACTTGGTTCAATTTGGTACAGGTTACGTTTAACGCTACCGGTCAAACTCTAATCTTGTTGGATTATGGTTTGATAAACTAATCATATTATTTTGCAGAATCCAAAATTGAATTTCTTCTACTGTACCTTTTAAGTTTCGTCTTTGGTATATGATTAGGCGTCAGACTATATGCAAGTTTCTGTAGTAGGTGTTCGTCAAATTTGCAAGTACTTAAATTGACGCAATTGTTGATAATAAAGACAGGTTGAATTTGATTAGTGAATTGCAGACTTGATTAGAAATTCACTCGGGATTTCGTTTAATTGTATCCTTTTCCAGGGTTGATCACGGTAACTGTCATGTGAACGTGAACGCGCTGAACGAGTTTAATACGGATGTCAATGGCATCATTCATTAGCTTTGATGATTCAAAACTATGATACAACGTCATCAATTGTCATTGTCTGGGCAGATCCCTTGTTGATTATCATTCACAGAAATTCGTAAGTACTCTATGCGTTTTTCGATTTTGTTTCTTTTATTTTTATCTTATTAATTTGGAAAATACGCGAGAAGCAGTCGAGAGAATGCAAACTGCGAGTGATAGTCTCTCCACTATACACTTCTCTTCCATATCGATTGGAATGATTGTTAGGAATTTCTCCACTTGAATCCGTTAGTCTGAAAGAATGCAGCATTGCATCGTTCTATATGTCTGGATTTGATTTGTCAAATCTCAGAAGGTTTCCGAATTTATATCCTTTCGCGGCTAAGCTGACATGAATAAGAGAAACCTATAATGACATTTTATATTGATCAATATTTTGGAGTACTATCCGACTGTGAGTACATATAAGAGGTTAAGGAATCAAGACTGTGAGCAGTCACAATTCTTGAAGAGGCGGACTGTAAATGTCAACCATTTGCCCGAAATTCTGAGAGATGTGTCTTTCCATCGAAAGGCTAATGATCTTGGTACAAGGTGGAAAAGTCGCAAGGAAGTTTTGTCCAAACGTCGTAATCAACAGTCGGAATAATTGAAATTCAAATATGATCCATGTTCGTTGGAAAACATGATACACCATGACCGTCCAAAAGTTTGGTTCAAACTTGAATTTTCCCCTTGAAAAAAGGTTGTGGCAACCTGGTGTGAAGAGATACCTGTCTCTAATAGCCAGTAACTACTAAAGTTTCTGAGGGAGAAACAGAAGTGGAGCGAAATTAATTTCTCTACTAAATTTGGTTTCAACATCTTGGGAAATTGTTGCGATCAACGATAGAAAAATAAATAAATGAAAGTGTATCTCTGGGCTGTTTCATTGGGTTCGGGGGTTATTAATTCAAGTTTGGTTGTGTGCAGACTTGGGATATATCCTCTCGGATACGAAAGTACGGTTTTACAGTAGGTCGGACTGTCTGTAGTCTCGGTACATAACATATTAAAATGTCAAGTATTGTTGTTTAGGAGATGCCTACGTACATTCTCTCCTAAATGTGGGGGTTCCGACTACCTTGGTCTTTAGATCAAACGATTTCTTAATCGCTTGTGACCGGTTACACTGGGGTGATTGGAATTTGGATTTGCCCCATTCATACGGAAAACGAGTATATGAATGAATAATTCCTATACCTTTGACTTGTGTTTGTACTGTATTTTTGGTGTTTTATAAAATACCATCTTGTAGCATTATCTTTTCTAAGAGAAAGGAAATTCCAGTGTTGGCAAAGGTCAGTGACTTCGGCATTTCAAATTTCAAGATGAAATCTGAATAGCCGCGACTCTTCACAATCTGTAATGATCGGACACAAACATGCTCTCTTGTGGAAACCTATAGTATTAGACACGGCAGTATGTTTTGTGTATGACGATGATAGAAATTGAGATGTATCTCCCTTACTGGAAAGAAATTTGGAATACAATTTACCCTTTGACTTTAAAATGTCAATTCGAAGGTATATAATTGAAAGAGATTAATATTAGGATGAATCTCATGGCAAAGAACTGGAATCTCTTGGATGGGAAGCATTATTTATGCTTTTTGAAGTCAGAACATTTATATCCTCCATGAACGTTCAAGTAAATATCTGGATGGACTATGTTCTAAAAGGTGAATCCAAACAAAGGCACAAAAGTCATCTTTGTCCACTAACTCTGTGAAGTGTTGTAATTCGTTATGGTTTGTGTGAATACTAGTCAATGGGTATATCGAGGTTTTCCAAGAAACAAACGTACGGATATCTTAACTGTTCAAAACTTATTTTGAACTTTGGTTTGGCTTTTTTTTTTTTTGCTAGGTCAAAATGGTTTATTAAAGCAAAAAACGTAATTAAAATAATTACAAAGTGGGAGGCCTCCATAAACCAAAGGGGAGAAAAAATAACATCAAAAAATTACTAGAAACCCATAAAATAAGCTCCTAAACTCAAATAACTAACAAGAAAGAAGAAAAATAGGAACTTAACATCGTTTGCGCCCCTTTCTCACCTTAAAATTCTTCTTCTTAGGTTGGAGACCAGGAAGGATTTCCTCCAAAACATCAGGGTCTCCATAAAACTCATTATATTCATCATCATAAATATCATCATATTCATCTTCATCCGAAGCATAATTACCACCAGGAACAAGCTTAATAGGAGTTTGAGGTTTTTTCTTCTCTCTTTCCGTCCTTTGTTGCCTTAAAGCTTCTAATCTATCAAGAAAAGCTTTCTTCTTTTCTACATCAACAGTTTCAGTTGAGCTCTCAACTAAATCTGTAGCCTTTGAAACATTGTTATTCTTGTTTTCATTGTGATCACTAATCGTACCCCATTCAGTAGAATTTTTAACTTCAACTGCCATATTAGCAGCAAGCAATTCAGCCTCTTCCTCATCTAAATCTTCAACAATACTTTGCTGAACTTCCTCCAAATTAGCACCCTCAACGTCATCTCTAAAACCCAATTCTGAACTTAATACTTCATATGTATTTTTCCTAACTTTTTCAGAAGATTCAAGTAAAGCATCAGTTAGAGGCGTAAAAGAAAATTTTGTACCTTTCACTGGCGTCCAATCCTCATTAGATGCCTTAGTAAACTAACTTGTTTTCCAAATCAGACTTGGAAACGGACTTCTTGTTGGTCACGTTTTGCAAAGTCACGGACGTCTCTTCCAAATTAGCCCCAGACTTATTTTCCAAATTAGACACGGTTTCAAAATTTTGCTTGGACTTGATTTCAGAATTCTGGTTTTGCACGGACTTGCCTCCACAAACGTTAGTTGTACCAATCTTGTTCCCGGACATACCAGCTTCAACAGGCTTAGTCACAGCTCCTTTACGTGCAGCAATAGCTTCCTTAGCTGCAATCACGCTTTTGCACTTGATTAACCTGAATTGAGCCTCACGGAATTCTTTTGAAGAGATAGCAAGCTCATTCCCCAACTGTTCATTGCTAGATTGAACTGTAGCCTCAATTCTGTTATCATTAGTAACTCCAATAGTACTTGAATCTGAAACACAAAGTATAGTTTCCTGATTTGCATGAGCTGCATGGGCTATTGCAGTCTTGTGCTTCTCAAAATCTTGTTCAATTTGATTAGTATTACCATCCACACCCACACTAACTTCTGGTAAAACAACTTTAGATTTGATTTGCCATCTCTTACCAGCATTAGGATCATAACTACCCTTAAAAGTCTTCTCTCCCACGACTACTTGTTGTTGTTTCTCTTTGTTCCCATCAATTTTAGTCGACTTCTTCTTGCATTCAGCATCCGCATGACCAATAATATTACACTTTGGACAGAACTTTGGATATTTTTGAATATCAATATATTGCCAAAACTCTTTTCCACCTGAGGTTATATGAATTCTCTCTGGAATATGCTTAGCAAAATCAATATCAATTAAAACTGAAGCATAAAAACCATAATCAAGTTGTAAAGTTTTTTCATCCACCACAATTGGATTACCTAGAATCTTACCAATTGAAAGCAAAGACTTTTCAGTCCAAAGCTCAACCGGTAAATCTGGAAACATAACCCAAACAGCAGCATGTGAAGAACGTTGTTTGTTTGGGTTAAAACCTGGATACCAATCAATTAGCTTCAACAAGTGATTGTTAACAGTTGCAGCTGGACCATTTCGAATCTTCTCTTTATCTTCAGCACACGAAAGCATAACTATGAAGAAACCTTTAGCCATTGGAAGAAATTTAATCCGTTCAAGTTTCCATTGATCTAAAAGTTGTGTCTTAACTTCAGAAAACTTCAAACCCGTGAAGTCTAATCTAGCAATAAAACTATGTTGAAATCCGATGCAACCCTCTTGAAACAAATCCAAAGGGATTTCTAATGCAGGTTCACCTTCTTTAAGAGTTGGATTAGGTAACTTGGAAAGATCAACAGATGTTGGAATTAGGGTTTTCTTTCCTTTGAGAATATCAGCAAAAGAACCATGACTACCATTAAGATTTTTAATCCGTGATGTTGTAGGGATTGATGATTCAATCATCATAAACCAACCGTAGCTGATTTAGATGATCAAAACGTGAGAAAAATCAAAACCTAAACGTGAAAATCCCTGATGTTGAACTTTGATTTGGCACCGGTTGATGAGCATCACTGTGACGGACAGGAAAATTACGCCTTTGGCGCGTTTCCCCGCAGGTCGTAACTCCCCCGGTGCGCCATGAAGAAGCAACATTCCGGTCCTTCGGTCTAGGAAAATGCACGTCCATTTTCCCTTGCAAGCATGATCGTGGAGCATGATGCATCTAACTTAGCTTCCACGCCATTCCAACTTACCCTTGTTCTGCAAAGGTTTTATTAAGTAAACCAAAAACTTTCTTAAAACGGCAAAAAACGGCCTTTTGATGCCCTAAACGATGGAATATGGCTAAATTCTGGTGACCATGTGGATCAATAGATCGACATGTCTTGATCTTTGGGTTGTTTCCCATCAAAATGGACTCTTCTTGAGCTAAATTACAACACTCGGGTTTTTAGCCTATGTTGAACGCCTTGATAGGAAGTATGAGCATCCCAGGAATGGAATGCAACTAGCCTCATCAAGTATGGCCACAATCATCTCTTGCGTCGAGCTACCGAACCAGATGATATGAGAGGCCATAATGTCGCAATCATATCACAATTAGATGATATGAGCGACAACGTGCTGGACCGGCAATGCTGCAACTCATTGCGGCTGCCTACGTACCCTTCCCTACTCTAAAGGAATCAAGTGCAGATCGTAGTTCATCCTCGAAGGGACAGAAACTTAAACCAACTCGATTGCAAGGCCGTGGCCTAACAATAATGGTAATGGCCTGGTCCGTATAGGCCATTCCGTCAAGATGCACAATGATTATGCATCATCGGGTCTGCGATATGGCATAGTGATGCCTAAGCATCAAATTCCCTCTTTGAAAGGCTACACAACTATAAATGAGCCTTAGGCATCATTTATACTCTTCCGGCTAAGCTATGAAGCTTACTTGGTACATAGTCCGCATATGCACCTTCAACCAACTACCCCTCCCTATATATGTCTTAATGGAATTTCCGCAAGTATGGAAAGGGGACCAAATTGACAGGCCTGCTTCACTGTTCATCCGCAATGATTGTGTTACGTCGCAATGAGTGTGTTCATCCGCAATGATTGTGTTACTTCGCAATGATTGTGTTCATCCGTAATGATTGTGTTACTTCGCAATGATTGTGTTCAATGGAAATGATTGCGCAGCATTCGTACGGCCAGCCCTCTCTGGCCTGATGCACAATGATTGTGCGATATTAGCTCTAGGCCAATAGCTTCCATAATACGCAATGATTACGCTGCAATCTCGAGGCCACCTACCCAACTGGCTTAATGCATCACGATGATGCAACATTGGACTTTTGCCAATATGCCTACGCAATGTGCCTTCCTCGGCACCAAATATATCCCATGGCCAAATGCATCTCACTATACAAAGGAAGCTTTGGATGAAGCTTCATCACAAGCAAATGGCGCATCTTTTGGCATGCGTCATGCTAAAAACATGGGGTGTTACAATCACAACCAACTGGGATGAAGCATAATAAAAATTTCCAAATTTCAAATTATGTTCAAACCCCACTACAAGGCGGACATTAACAAAAATGTTGTTAATCAATGAAGAATTAAGACCTTCGAAAAGTACGATCATATTTCGAATCTTAGCGGTATGCCTCAGAATTGTGGGGGTGCATGTACACAAGAAGCTAATGCAATTAAAGACATATGATTCATGGTTGAATTATACAGGACTATCTATAGGTCAAGGAAGTGTTCATTGGCGTACCAAATAAATTGCATTAGAGCATGGTTGTGTGTGCTAAGCAAGTTACAGTAGCGTAACTCACTCACAAGCCATACATAGTGGTGAGATATCTGAGAGAAATTATTCTTGGAAATTTCTTATGTACGGTACATCTAGAAATGTTGGAACGATGTGAAAAATTGAATCTTTGAAGTTGGCAATTCAAAGTCATCACTAAGAAATTGTGTGTATGTTGTTAAAGAAATGCGGAATTATGGAACGGAAACGTTGATGATCATATCAATTATGGACTCGGGAACTTTGGACGCAAAGTTGGAGAGGATTTTGGAATTTGTTTAGGCATGTAGAAAGATATATTGTCCTTATCAAACAATATAATTATTTGTGAAAATACACATAGTTTGAGATTATGGTATGTGTCTATAAATAAATCGACGACATAGTACCATAAAGCAATTGCTCTCAAATGAGCGCATCTAAAAGAATTAGTTTTTGAGAATTGTATCAAGTCGACAAATGATACAATTTCAAGAGAGAGCTTATAATTGCATCATCGAGGAGAATGGGCTTAAAGCCTACATGTAACGAATCGTATTGAGGGAAACCCAACCTAGTTGATTGGAGATCCCAAGATCTAGGTTCAACGGGACAACAGAAATTAAGAACAATTCACAAGAAGTACTGGGGAACATAACTCTAGATATGTTTCTACCCATTCCTATAATGAAACAGTGCAGCATGTCACGTAGTTAAGGATAAGCATTGCTTTTAATGATTCCTAAGATTTGAAAATTTCCAAATAGGGTATGACAGGATACTCTTAATAGGAGATCACCTATATGAAGTGAGAAGTGTGGCTGCTTATGTGAGAACCTTTGATAGGCTAGGTTTATCTAAAATCACTTCATGAAGTCTGGGAATTGTTCAGGGCCGATACAAACACAACCATGAGAACCAACTTGGTGAGAAAATAAATTGTGTGATAGTTATTGTCTTGGTTTACACTTAAAAACTGACAGTTCAAAGCCTCAGGCACACTGGCCCAGTAGTAAACCCGATGGTTATTCACTAAGAAGGTTCAAGGCGAAATCTACCTATCCCCATGCAATTTATTTTCGTTTGAACTCTCTTTAGTGTTTCTATGCATTTTCCTTTGCATTGTTAGTCAAAGAATTTTCATTCATGTGGGGGATTGTTGGAAAATCAAACATAATTTTCATATGAATGGAAAAATCCCTTGTCTGGTACTTAATGGAGTTGGGTTTTAAGTTAATTGGATTTGGCCCAATTAAAGTTTGGTACGATCAATTAGGGTATCTCCAATTTGGAAACCAAAAGAACCATTACCAGAAACATGAAAGGACGTAGCCTTTCGTAAGAAACCATTGAAAAAACTCTATGAAGCATCGCGATGCTTCAGTGAAGAGGTACCGGTGTAATCTATAATACCCTGCACGCTTAAATTAGATTTGAATCAATTAGAAACCTAATTATCATTCTACTGCTTTCTAAAATCATCTTTAATTTTGTGTTAAAGAGAGAGTTCATCACTTTAAGTTTGGTTCGTCGTTTCTCGAAGTTTGGAATGATACTACGTCGAGAAGAAAGTCATTGTATCCTGGGAGACATACATCGATAATCTATAAGCACAAGTGCGGGGTGAATATGTCTTAAGGCTAAAGGATATAATCCTTGTCTCGACTTTGGTTTCTTCTAATTGGGTTTGCATATCTCTTCTTCTCTGTTTGTTTTATTACAGTTTATACACAAGATTGCCAACAGTTTTCCAGGGCAAAAATTTAAATCCTAGTACTATTGGGAGACTAGCTCTTAAACTTGTTGTTAGAGCACTGCTCGGTCGAAATCGCATGCGTTGCTATCTCAAGCATGTTTGTCAATATTAGTGATCAAAACTATATGTCTTGATTTATAGTTTACTTATGACTAAGTCTCGGTCTAGGATAGTTAAGTGTAGTTGAGCTCCAGACTCCATGGCGATCATCTTACGAAGACGAAGAACTACTCGAGGAATAAGTGGAACTTCATCCGACAAAAAGGTATGTGGAGACTTGAACTTATCTGTCACTCAAAAGTTTATTCTATCTCCTGCTCTTGAGACAAAGTCGTATAAGTATGATAGTTTTCATACATACACATTTGCTATTTCGAGCCGAGTTTACTCTCCTATCTTTTTCTCGAAATATGTATTGGTGAGATTTTTCTTTAACCATTTTCATCTTTACTCGTGACGAAACTCATGATGACGTTTCAATCTTGAAAATATCTTTGATGACGATAGTCCTGAATAACGATTATTATAACATTATAGAAGAATGTTTCAATGATTGAAATGTAGAGTTGAGATTACCAACTATGGATATAAGCATATATAGTGTGTTCGCACATTAGTGTATAAATCCATGTGCCGGAAACCAAGTGTGTGCATATGTGTGCATGCGGTATTGGTGAAGGAGACAGGTTGAGTACGCGTACCCGTACGCGTACCTGCGGAAGTTTTCGAACCGAAAATTTCTGCTGAGTTTGTAAGTTTACAAACTGGAAAACCAATCACCTTAGGTACGCATACCCGTACGCGTACCCACAGAAGTTTTCGAATCGAAAATTTCTGCTGAGTTTGTAAACTCAAATCCGGTAGCTAAGGTACGCATACCCTTACGCGTACCCAAGATGGTTATTTCTCAAATCGGTAGTTCATGAGCTTAAAACAATAAATTATAAGGAATGCAATCTTTTCAAATCGTGGCTATATTGTTCATGAATTGATTCAAGTGAATCAAACCGATTTTGTTTCATTTGTGTCTATGAATAAAGACCTAAGCAATTTAACAACTCTTGAACTAGTTCTTATGAGTCATTTGAACTAGTTATGAGAAAGATGAATACGGTTAATATGAAAGTGCTCATATGGCTAACCATTGGTTAACTATTTTTGAACCAACTAAGTGTACACGTTTAGGTACGGTTACTCAAACCTAAATAAAATACATTTCATTTGTGTGTGACAAGCTAAGTTTCGATCTAACGGTTGAAAGATATTAGCTTGGTTGAATCAGGTTTTTCATCTAACGGTGAATATTGAATGCTTTGTTACCAATGTAACTTGGATTGCAAACCCTGATTTGAAAACTATATAAGGGATATATCTAGCAACTGGAAAAACTAATCCCCACAACTCATGTGTGATACTAGTTGGTTTTTCTATAGTCGATTCTCCTTTAACCTTAGGTTTCTTCTCGAGACCCTGTAGGTTAACGACTAAAATACTTCATTGGGATTGTGAAGCCAGGCGAAACTACTTCTCTTGTAGTTGAGCGATCTGATCTTGCCATTTTCTATCGTACGAGTTCAATTGAATAATTGACTTGAGATTATATCTCCGATAGGGCAAGATAAAAAGAAATCACAAACATCTTCGTCTCATCGTTTGTGATTTCGCAACAACTTGTTTCGCTACCATACGATTAAGATTATTGTGAGGTGATTGATAATACTAGGCTGTTCTTCGGGAATATAAGTCCGGGTTATCAACTAGTTCTTGTTCACCTTGATTTATAAAAAGACGGAACAAAACTCATAGGTTTATCTGTTGGAGACAGATTTATCTATCATCATAGACTTTTCTGTGTGATACAAATTTGTTTATTGAAGTCTTCGACTTTGGGTCGTAGAAACTCTTAGTTGTGGGTG
The DNA here is from genome assembly GCF_003573695.1 of Papaver somniferum. NCBI lineage: Eukaryota > Viridiplantae > Streptophyta > Magnoliopsida > Ranunculales > Papaveraceae > Papaver > Papaver somniferum. The sequence goes on along the minus strand of NC_039362.1, from coordinate 104,334,086 downwards.
AGATCAACTAAGGGAATCAAGTGCGTAGTATCCTGCTGGGATCAGAGACGTAAGGAGCGCAACTGTACCTTGAATCAGTGTGAGATTGATTAGGGTTCAACTACAGTACAGACCGAAGTTAGTTTGTAGTAGGCTAGTGTCTGTAGCGGCTTAATACAATGTGGTGTTCAATCTGGACTAGGTCCCGGGGTTTTTCTGCATTTGCGGTTTCCTCGTTAACAAAATTTCTGGTGTCTGTGTTATTTCTGTTCCGCATTATATTTTGTTATATAATTGAAATATCACAGGTTGTGCGTAAAGATCAATCAATTAGAATATCCAACCTTTGGTTGTTGATTTAAATTGATTGACACTTGGATATTGGTCTTTGGTACCATCCAAGTTATTATCCTTGTATTTGATAAAGACTCGCAGATTTCTATTTGCTTGAGTAAAGATCAAATCAAGTGAGAGAGAGATATTAACTCCTCGATATACTTTTCTCTAGATTGAGTCTGACTGGATAGTTGATGCTCTAGAAAGTATATTGGAGTTAGTCCATACAGATTGATAATCGAAATATTGGGTGTGGTTGTTATACCCCCGCTTTTTCAATTGGTATCAGAGCAGGCAAACACGTTAAACCTTATAAGTTTGTGTTTGTCCGATAAAAGTTTATCCCTATGGGAAAGCTTTTTGGGAGGCTTTCTCATGGCATCTGTAACGCACACTAGAGTTCCTTAAATACTGCTATGAGATTATTTTTTATACCGACAATCTCTCATGATAATCTTGTGCCATCTAGAATATCGGAAAATCTAGATGTGAAGAAACAATCTGAAGAAAAAATTAAAAATTTCTCTAAAGAGAATCGTCAAAGAAAACATGATCAACGCTCAAAGGTATGGACCCTCACAATAATTACTCTTAATCTCTTTGAGGAATACTATCATAAAGGATCGATTGACAAGGATCGATTTAGAGCGTTTGAAAATGTTTTAAAATTCTTAGAAAAGCTTATCTCCATAGAAAAATTGAATTGTTCTGATAGAAGTTTTGTACCAGTCAAATCATGTTCTAATGATATACAAACTATTCCAACTACCAGCTCTCTTGAAGTTGATAAAAAGATTTCATGTAAGGTTGGTAAAGGAACCATTTATCAGACAAAGTCATCTTTGTGTCATAAGAAAAAAGGACCAACGGATTTTGAGTTTTATCACTATGATTTTACTCCTAATTCTCGTCACAAATGTCAACCAAAGAATTTGCATGAGAAATTCTCTGCATTCGACACCACATGATTCCAGGAATGGCGTCACCCCATTTGTATATAACTTGAAATGGGGCAAGTAACTGGTTGACTTTGTTTGTGAATTTTTTTCTTATTGATAAAAGCTTTTCTAAAAGGCTTGTGCAGGAATTCCTTCTTCATACTGGTATTTTTATTCCACTACATGAACCTCTAAAAACCTACATTCCTTATGTGGGTCGCGGTTCGAGAACGGGTCCAAGCCCAACTATGGGTATTAAAGAAGTACGGATATGCCTACTCTTCTTCTTCCCTCTTCTGTCCGCGTTCGTGAACTTTTAGGGTTCAATTTTTGTTCTCCATTAAATCTTGTTGGAGAACAGCTTATAAAGGGATTTCTCAAGATAAAATTCAAGTAAGTAATCTCTTACCCACACCCTTATTTCCTTCTAGAATCATGAAGAATGTTAAGGGTTCAAAAGGTCTTTCAAATAACTTAGGTTCTTCATCCTCCTCGATTAATCTTCCTATTGAACAAAACTCTATTAGGATTAGATTTGTGGATGAATCCTGTAGCAAAGTATTTGAAAATATTTCTTCTACTGGGTTTATTTTAGAAAAGAAATTGGATAATACTAGTGGGTATAAGGAGGATTTATCTTGTTTTGAAAAATTCAAGCTTGGAAATATCTTTGATGGCCTTTGTGAAGGTTATGATACTCTTACTAGAATCTTCTATGCCAATATTCATGATGTTGTTCTTGAGTACATGAAATTTAAGACCATGGTCAATAGAGAAAGGATTCCAGTGAATAGATAATTAATTTCAAAGATTACCAAAATCCCTTTGGGTAATTTTCGTCTTCCTAGACCAAGCAATGAAAGACCTTCACATGAAACCATTTCAAAAGGTCTTTGTGGTAAAGGTGTTGTTTGGAATGGAGGAAAACTTCCTAATAATCAATTAGATTTTTCTCTAAAGTCTTTTGGAAAATTGGGTATTTCTAACCTTTGTCCTTCCACGGTTGAGAAATCTCATTGGAGTCGTGAGTTTGCAGAATTGGTCTATTACCTTGTGATGGAAACCAAAGGTCTTGACATTTGTGGATTCATTATTTTTCAAATGTTAGACATGACTTCCTTTGACAAGAAGTTAGGCTATCCTTGCTTGATTGAGCGTATTTGTCGCAACTTCTCCATTGAACCCATTTGGAACTCCATTGGAACCCCCAAGCTTGTTCGGCCGTGTACTTTCAATCGGATGAAGGAATATGCTTGCAAGAGACAAAGGTGTGACACAACTAATGGCTCGAGTGATCCTTCTACGAAGCTTATTCGCCAAATTTACAAAGGTGTTTGTAAATTGAATAACTTGAACGGTACCAAAGACCAATGTTCAAAGATCAATCAATTTCAATCAACAACCAAAGGTTGGATTTACCAATTGATCGATTCAACGCACAACCTGTGATATTTCAATTATATAAAAAAATATAATGCGGAAAAGAAATAACACACACACCAGAAGTTTTGTTAACGAAGAAACTGCAAATGCAGAATAACCCCGGGACCTAGTCCAGATTTGAACACCACACTGTATTAAGCCGCTACAGACACTAGCCTACTACCAATGAACTTCATACTGGAATGTAGTTGAGCCCTAATCAATCTCACACTGATCAAGGTACATTTACGTTCCTTACGCCTCAAGAACCACGCCGGATTCTGCCCATTTGATTCCCTTAGCTGATCTCACCCACAGCTAAGAGTTGTTACGATCCAAAGTCGAAGGCTTGATAAACAAATCTGTATCACACAGAAAAGTCTTTTGAATAGATAAATCTGTCTCGCACAGAAATACCTACGAGTTTTGTTCCGTCTTTTGATAAATCAAGGTGAGCAGGAACCAATTGATAAACCGGACTTATATTCCCGAAGAACAGCCTAGTATTATCAATCACCTCACAATAATCTTAATCGATTAACGAAACAAGATATTGTGGAATCACGAACGATGAGACGAAGGTGTTTGTGACTAGTTTTCAATCCTACCTACCGGAGATAAAATCTCGAGCAAATCTTAAAGAAGACAGTACTCAATCACGATAGAAAACAACAAGATCAAAACATGCAACTACAGAGAAAATAGTTGAGTCTGGCTTCATAATCCCAATGAAGTCTTTAAGTCGTTAACCTACAAGGTTTCGTGAAAAACCTAAGGTCAAAGGAGAATCGACTCTAGCTTATGCAACTAGTATCACACAGGAGGTGTGGGGATTAGGTTTCCCAGTTGGTAGAGTTCTCCTTTATATAGATTTCAAATCAGGGTTTGCAATCTAAGTTACCTTGGTAACAAAGCATTCAATATTCACCGTTAGATGAAAACCTGATTAGATTCAAGCTAATATCTTTTAACCGTCAGATCGAACTTAGCTTGTTATACACAAATGAAATGTATCTTCATTTAGGTTTGATTAACCGTACCTAAACGTGTACACTTAGCCGGTTCAACAATAGTTAACCAATGGTTAGCCATATGAGCACTTTCATATCAACCTTATTCATCTTTAACATAACTAGTTCAAATGACTCAAATGAAACTAGTTAGAGAGTTGTTCAATTGCTTAGATCTCATAGAAGTATACACGACACAATTGAAGCAAAATCGATTTTGATTAACTCGAATCAATTCATGAACATCATAGCACGGTTTGCAAAAGATTGCATTCCTTATTATATAAATGTTTTAGTTCATGAACAAACCGATTTTAGAAAGTAACCCACTTAAGTATGCAAACAGGTATGGGGACCTAAGTAGCCAGACCGAGTTTGGTTACGGCAGTACGCGTACGGGTACGCATACCAATTCACACTTCTAAACTCCAGCAGAAATTCACGGAACCCAAACTTCCGCCAGTACGCGTACGGGTACGCATACCTTAGTTTCGGACTTCCAACAACCAACCAGTACGGGTACGCATACTTAGGTTTCCGGTTTTGGATTTTACACAAATGTGAATACACACTATGTTTATATCCAAACATGGTTACTTGTTCTAAACTCTCATTTCAATCATTGAAACTTTCTTAGAGGATGACAATAGTTGTTATCCACAAACTATTAGCATCAAAGCGATTTTCAAGTTATTGGAATAATTAATATGATTTACGTCAAGAGTAAAGATGAACTTGGTTAAAGCGAAAGCTCACCAACACATATTTCGAGAAATAGATAAGTGAGTTAAACTCAGCTCGAAATAGCAAATGCGTATAATTGAAGTCTATATAGCAATACGAGTTTTGTCTAGGAGATAGAATAGATAGACTTTTGAGTGATAGATAAGCTCAAGTCTCCACATACCTTTTGTTGATGAAGTTCCACAAGTTTCCTTGAGTAGTTCTCCGTCTTCATTCGATGAACACCGTGGAGTCTAAAGCTCAATTACACTTACTATCCTAATCCGAGACATAGCTATAAGTAGACTAGAAATCAAGACTTATAGTTTTGGAAACTAAACTTGACAAACAAGCTTGAGATAGCAACGCTTGCGAGTTCGACCGGGAAGTGCTCTAACAATCTCCCCCTTTGTAAATTTTAGTGACAAAACTATCAATACATATGGAATACAAAATAAATAAACTTTGTAGCTTCTCATCCAAATGCTTGATCTCCTTGGTTCTTCAACATTACTCGAAATCTTCGTCACTTCCAAGTACACCAATGATTCAAAATGTGTACAACTCAACATCATCGTTGTTGAAGATCCGTAGCTATAACAATGAGAAAACAGTAGCTCTCAATCATTGTTATACAGTGTCATAGTATTATTACGCAACATCAAAGTTCAATTGTATCACAACTTCGACAACAATACTATGGTGATATGTATCACTCCCCTTAGTCAATACTTCATCTCACATGAAAACCACTCCCCCTTACATAATGATCTGTAAACCATATGTATTTGTAGTGTGAACTACACATTAATTCTCCCCCTTTTTGTCAATAAAAATTGGCAAAGGTACGAAAATTAGTGGGATCCTAATGAAATTTCCATAGAGACACTTCATGACCAAAAGATAAGCACATATCAACTTGTTTAGATGCAATCATATAGCCGAAACTAAATGCATTCATCAAGGAGTTTATAAAGATACAAGATAACCCCTATATTATTCCACAACCGCACTCCCCACAAAGATTTGGCAATTAAGCACAAGTTCAATTAAGAACTCTCCCCCATAAATTTTCATTCCAAAAGGAACAATAAGAGCGACCTTGCTTTTACAAGAAAAGAAGGATTTCTTTGGACATTAACAAATCTCATGAAACATGAATTTTGTATCCGAAATACTCAATTAAATTAACTACAAGGGAACCCATGTTAATTTAATCGGAAATGCTCACATAAGAAAACTTACGGAACCGCACAATATTTACACAAAGATGTCCAATATTGCGGAATATTCAAAGATTCATTCTATTTTTCATCACTATTTGCATAATGACATATAATAGACTTAATCTTTGCAAACAAAAGTTCATCCTTTCTTCCATCAATATTTGCATAATGACTGTAATCAAAAGTTCATTCTATCTTTTATCAATACTTTCATACCGACATATAATACAGTTAACTTTTGAATAAATATTTTAGCTAAACTTCTCATGAATTTAACATATTTAGCAGTTTAATTGAAAGATAAAATCCTTCAAGGCTATAATACCATTAAATTCATTACAACTATTAAAAATAATAGTTTTAATAAGATTAACATAAGAAGTTCAACATAAATATCATAAGAAATAGTTTGAACAAAATGTAGAGAAAGACACTAATCCAGATTGCGATAAAAATCCTCAGCAATCTTAGATATTGATTCAGCTAGGTCAGGATGAACTGTCACAGCATGAGTCAACTTTCTTTCTAAGCACTCATTGCTCTGGCGAAGACGAGTGACTTCAGGATTGGCAGGTTTCTTCATTTTGTTAATGTCTGTCTGACTTAAAAGAGACGGAGTACCAGCGGAAGTCCTAGACTGAACAATCTTAAAATGACTACAGATTCGGCTAATGAGATATGGAAAACCAGGATTTTTCTTCTGTCAGACCATGTGAATCATTTGACGAACAATTAATCCACAGAAATCAACCTTCTTTTTTTTTCTGAATCACAAATTTCATTAATGAGAAATAATTAAGGATTACAAGGAGAAAGCCCGCAATAAGGCAGTTCACAAAAGCAAACCCAGAAATAAAGGAAAAATTTAAGGAATACAAGGAGGAAGCCCACAATCAGGCAGCCCACAAAGCTCAAAAAATGAAAGAACCAAATGCAAGTTCAATTACATATGACATATGAATAACAAAGACCCTCAATATCATGATCCGAAAACAACATCTAGATGAATCTATAATAAGCCACCTCTGGGAATTATAGAAATCAACCTCTTCACCAGAAACAAGATGGTACAACTCAGCCAAAGTTCTGCTCCAAAGATTTTTGTCGAGAGTACTTGGTATTAAGTTAGCCACAGCCAGTTTGCCAAAAATCTTCAAATGAAAGCTTATGTTATCCACAGGGAGTTTGCTCTCAACCCAGGGAACATTCTTTCCCAGGAGCAGTTCAGACAACTGATTCTTATTTGGTCTTTTGACCTTCTGGTTGAGGAACAACAAAAGAAAGATGCAAAGGTAAGTCTAACTACTCAGCTATAACACCACGGTTAACCTCAATCGGTGTTCCTTTGACCAGAGTCTTGAAAGAGCAACCGGTATTGTTGGGTGAATAAAAATTAGCATAAAATTCACAGGTCAACTCAGGATGTGATTCCCCCAAACCTTTATGAATATCACCCCATACAAATTAGTTCATAAACGTGTGAAATTCTGGTTCTTGAACCGACCGATCATATACTCTTTCCATAACAAAGTGACCACAAGAGAGTTTATTATATCTGTCCCTGGCAGAGATGTTGATAAAGCTGATTCGACGGCTAGCATCGAAGTAAGGTTGTTGAACGTCTATACCAACATCATAATCAACAAATTCAGCATCATTGTCAAACAACCTCCTACTTGAACTAGAATGGGTACCCGAACTCTCACCACAATTCAATCTTTTCCTAGACGCCATTAAAAATAAGGAGTGAAGAAAAACTTACAAAGTACGTGAATAGTTGGTAATGGTGAAGCTCCGGAATGAGAGAATTAAGGATACTCTTGTCAAAGGATTTCCTGTTCTCAACAAGTATACAAAGAAGAAAAAAAAGAATTTGAGAGTTAGCAAACTCTTGGGAAACTTTTTCGTACTCGAACTGTAGTGAATAAGAGGTGAAACGAATGGAGTGAGCTCTTCCTATTTTATATATCTCAAGGTAGTACATGAACCGTCACAACACGTTTTGGACACGGTTCATACATGTACAGGTTACATGTCCAGAGTACTTGAACCGTACGTGTGTGACAATGACTCGTTTGATTATTAAATACCATAGTTTTACAAATATGAGAAAGAGACTTGGAGCAAAGCTCAACAACCCTTTGACGAGCACTTCATTGTGAATACATGAGAAGAACTCCCTTGCACACCATGACACCAAGAGGGAGTTTGTTTCCAACAACTCTTATAAGCTTCCAGTATTGAGAGAAACCCAATGAACTGTCTTTACAAGTTTTTCAAAGAATTTAGAAAAACTTGATTTAGCCTGTCAAGAGATTCTTGTTCATTCTGGAGATAAAATCTCGAGCAAATATTAAAGAAGATAGTACTCAATCACGATAGAAAACAACAAGATCAGAACACGCACCTACAGAGAAAATAGATGGGTTTGGCTTCACAATCCCAATGAAGTCTTTAAGTCGTTAACTTACAGGGTTCCCTGAAAAATCTAAGGTTAAAGGAGAATCGATTCTAGCTTATGAAACTAGTATCACACAGGAGGTGTGGGGATTAGGTTTCCCAGTTGCTAGAGTTCTCCTTTATATAAATTTCAAATCAGGGTCTGCAATCTAAGTTACCTTGGTAACAGAGCATTCAGTATTCACCGTTAGATGATAAACTGATTAGATTCAAGCTAATATCTTTTAACCGTTAGATCGAACTTAGCTTGTTATACACAAATGAAATGTATCTTCATTTAGGTTTGAGTAACTGTACCTAAACGTGTACACTTAGTCGGTTCAAGAATAGTTAACCAAAGGTTATCCATATGAGCACTTTCATATCAACTAACTAGTTCAAATGACTCAAATGAAACTAGTTAGAGAGTTGTTCAATTGCTTAGATCTCATAGAAGTATACAAGACACAATTGAAGCAAAATCGATTTTGATTCACTCGAATCAATTCATGAACATCGTAGCACGGTTTGCAAAAGATTGCATTCCTTATTATATAAATGTTTTAGTTCATGAACAAACCGATTTTAGAAAGTAACCCACTTAAGTATGCAAACAGGTATGCATACCTAAGTAGCCGGACCGTGTTTGGTTATGGCAGTACGCGTACGGGTACGCATACCAATTCACACTTCCAAACTCCAGCAGAAATTCACGGAACCCAAACTTCCGCCAGTACGCGTACGGCTACGCATACCTTAGTTTCAGACTTCCAACAACCAACCAGTACGAGTACGGGTACGCATACTTAGGTTTCCGGTTTTGGATTTTACACAAATGTGAATACACACTATGTTTATATCCAAACATGGTTACTTGTTCTAAACTCTCATTTCAATCATTGAAACTTTCTTAGAGGATGACAATAGTTGTTATCCACAAACTGTTAGCATCAAAGCGATTTTCAAGTTATTGGAATAATTGATATGACTTTCATCAAGAGTAAAGATGAACTTGGTTAAATCGAAAGCTTACCAACACATATTTCTATAAATAGATAAGTGAGTTAAACTCAGCTCGAAATAGCAAATGCGTATAATTGAAGTCTATATAGAAATACGAGTTTTGTCTCAAATAGGAGATAAAATAGATAGACTTTTGAGTGATAGATAATCTCAAGTATCCACATACCTTTTGTTGATGAAGTTCCACAAGTTTCCTTGAGTAGTTCTTCGTCTTCATTAGATGGATGCCGTGGAGTCTAAAGCTCAATTACACTTACTATCCTAGTCCGAGACATAGCTATAAGTAGACTAGAAATCAAGACTTATAGTTTTGGAAACTAAACTTGACAAACAAGCTTGAGATAGAAACGCTTGCGAGTTTGACCGAGCAGTGCTCTAACAATCTCCCCCTTTGTCAATTTTAGTGACAAAACTATCAATACATATGGAATACAAAATAAATAAACTTTGTATCTTCTCATCCAAATGCTTGATCTCCTTGGTTCTTCAACATTACTCGAAATCTTCGTCACTTCCAAGTACTCCAATGATTCAAAATGTGTACAACTTAGCATCATCGTTGTTGAAGATATGTAGCTATAACAATGAGAAAACAGTAGCTATCAATCATTGTTATAAAGTGTCATAGTATTATTACACAACATCAAAGTTTCAACTTCGACAACAATACTATGTCGATATGTATCACTCCCCTTTGTAATTACTTCATCTCACATGAAAACCACTCCCCCTTACATAATGATTTGTAAACCATATGTATTTTTAGTGTGAACTACACATTAATTCTCCCCCTTTTGTCAATAAAAATTGGCAAAGGTACGAAAATTAGTGGGATCCTAATGAAATTTCCATAGAGACACTTCATGACCAAAAGAGAAGCACATATCAACTTGTTTAGATGCAATCATATAGCCGAAACTAAATGCATTCATCAAGGAGTTTATAAAGATACAAGATAACCCTATAATATTCCACAACCGCACTCCCCACAAAGATTTGGCAATTAAGCACAAGTTCAATTAAGAACTCTCCCCCATAAATTGTCATTCCAAAAGGAACAACAAGAGCGACCTTGCTTTTACAAGAAAAGAATGATTTCTTTGGACATTAACAAATCTCATGAAACATAAATTTTGTATCCAAAATACTCAATTAAATTAACCATAAGAGAACCCATGTTAATTTAATGGGAAATGCCTACATAAGAAAACTTACGGAACCGCACAGTATTTAGACAAAGATGTGTATCGCGGAAAGACCAATACTGCGGAATATTCAAAGATTCATTCTATTTTTCATCACTATTTGCATAATGACATATAATAGACTTAATCTTTGCAAACAAAAGTTCATCCTTTCTTCCATCAATATTTGCATAATGACTGTAATCAAAAGTTCATTCTATCTTTTATCAATACTTTCATACCGACATATAATAGAGTTAACTTTTGAATAAATATTTTAGCTAAACTTCTCATGAATTTAACATATTTAGCAGTTTAATTGAAAGATAAAATCGTTCAAGGCTACAATACCATTAAATTCATTACAACTATTAAAAATAACAGTTTTAATAAGATTAACATGAGTTCAACATAAATATCATAAGAAATAGTTTGAACAAAATGAAGAGAAATAAACTAATCCAGATTGCGATAAAAATCCTCAGCAATCTTAGATATTGATTCAGCTAGGTCAGGATGAACTGTCACAGCATGAGTCAACTGTCTTTCTAAGCACTCATTCCTCTGGCGAAGACGGGTGACTTCAGGATTGGCAGGTTTCTTCATTTTGTTAATGTATGTCTGACTTAAAAGAGACGGAGTACCAGCGGAAGTCCTCGACTGAACAATCTTAAAATGACTACAGATTCGGCTAATGCGGCATGCAAAACCAGGATTTTTCTTCTGTCAGACCATGTGAATCATTTGACGAACAATTAATCCACAGAGATCAACCTTTTTTTTTTTGAATCACAAATTTCATTAATGAGAAAAAATTAAGGATAACAAGGAGAAAGCCCACAATCAGGCAGTTCACAAAAGAAAACCCAGAAATAAAGGAAAATTTTAAGGAATACAAGGAGGAAGCCCACAATCAGGCAACCCACAAAGCTCAAAAAAAATGAAAGAACCAAATGCAAGTTCAATTACAGATGACATATGAATAACAGAGACCCTCAATATCATGATCTGAAAACAACATCTAGCTGAATCTATAATAAGCCACCTCTGGGAATTATAGAAATCAACTTCTTCCCCAGAAACAAGATGGTACACCAACTCAGCCAAAGTTCTGCTGCAAGATTTTTGTCGAGAGTACTTGGTATTAAGTTAGCCACATCCAGTTTTTCAAAAATCTTCAAATGAAAGCTTATGTTATCCACAGGGAGTTTGCTCTCAACCCAGGGAACATTCTTTCCCAAGAGCAGTTCAGACAACTGATTCTTATTTGGTCTTTGACCTTCTGGTTGAGGAACAACAAAAGAAAGATGTAAAGGTTAGTCTAACAACTCAGCTATAACACCACGGTTAACCTCAATCGGTGTTCCTTTGACCAGAGTCTTGAAAGAGTATTTGGTATTGTTGGGTGAATGAAGATTAACATAAAATTCACAGGTCAACTCAGGATGTGATTCCTCCAAACCTTTATGAATATCACCCCATACAAATTGGTTCATAAACGTGTGAAATTCTGGTTCTTGAACCGACCGATCATATACTCTTTCCATAACAAAGTGACCACAAGAGAGGTTATTATATATGTCCTTGGCAGAGATGTTGATAAAGCTGATTCGACGGATAGCATCGAAGTAAGGTTGTTGAACGTCTATACCAACATCATCATCAACAAACTCATCATCATTGTCAAACAACCTCCTACTTGAACTAGAATGGGTACCCGAACTCTCACCACGATTCAATCTTTTCCTATACGCCATTAAAAATAAGGAGTGAAGAAAAACTTACAAAGTACGTGAATAGTTTTTCATGATGAAGCTCCAGAACGAGAGAATTAAGGATACTCTTGTCAAAGGATTTCATGTTGTCAACAAGGAGACAAAGAAGAAAAAAAAGAATTTGAGAGTTAGCAAAGTCTTGGGAAACTTTTTCGTACTCGAATTGTAGTGAATAAGAGGTGAAACGAATGGAGTGAGTTCTTCCTCTTTTATATATCTCAATATAGTACATGAACCGTCACAACACGTTTTGGACACGGTTCATACATGTACAAGTCATATGGCCAGATTACTTGAACCGTACGTGTATGAAAATGACTCGTTTGATTATTAAATACCATAGTTTTACAAATATGAGAAAAAGACTTGGAGCAAAGCTCAACAACCCTTTGACGAGCACTTCATTGTGAATACAGGAGAAGAACTCCCTTGCACACCATGACACCAAGAGGGAGTTTCTTTCCAACAACTCTTATAGCTTCCAGTACTGAGAGAAACCCAAGGAATTGTCTTTACAAGCAAAGAATTTAGAAAAGACACAAAGTAAATTGTGTTTCTGATTTCTTCGTTTCCAACTTATAAGACCCAGTTTCTGCTGATAGTTTAGTACTGCGAAAGGAAACTCTTTTGACAAATAGAGACGTCTTATCCTCTTCATAAAAGAAGACAATACTATTATCTTGGCAGGAAGCATCAGGAATTGAGCAATGCATTGATTCATGCTTTGAGGTGATACACTCAGGTGACTAGGATTTAAACTTCTCTTGTAATTCGTTTAGTTTGTTATCACTAATTGGATTACACGGAGGAGGAGCACTGCTCTGACTGATTAGTAAATCAATATCAACTTCAACATAAACATTATTCATCATAACTTGATTTAGCCTGTCAAGAGATTCTTGTTCATTCTGAAGATATAAATCAACATCAGAAGATAAGCTTTCAAGTTTTAATCTAGTATTCATTTGTGTTTAAACAAGATATTGTGGAATCACAAACGATGAGACGAAGATGTTTCTGACAACTTTTCAATCTTGCCCACCGGAGATAAAATCTCGAGCAAATCTTAAAGAAGATAGTACTCAATCACGATAAAAAACAGCAAGATCACAACATGCACCTACAGAGAAAAAGTTGGGTCTGGCTTCACAATCCCAATGAAGTCTTTAACCTACAGGGTTTCGTGAAAACCTAAGGTTAAAGGAGAATCGACTCTAGCTTATGCAACTAGTATCACACAGGAGGTGTGGGGATTAGGTTTCTCAGTTGCTAGAGTTCTCCTTTATATAGATTTCAAATCAGGTTCTGCAATCTAAGTTACATTGGTAACAAAGCATTCAATATTCACCGTCAGATGATAACCTGATTAGATTCAAGCTAATATCTTTTAACCGTTAGATTGAACTTAGCTTGTTATACACAAATGAAATGTATCTTCATTTAGGTTTGAGTAACTGTACCTAAACGTGTACACTTAGTCGGTTCAATAATAGTTAACAAAAGGTTATCCATAGGAGCACTTTCATATCAACTAACTAGTTCAAATGACTCAAATGAAACTAGTTAGAGAGTTGTTCAATTGCTTAGATCTCATAGAAGTATACAAGACACAATTGAAGCAAAATCGATTTTGATTCACTCGAATCAATTCATGAACATCGTAGCCACAGTTTGAAAAAGATTGCATTCCTTATTATGTAAATGTTTTAGTTCATGAACAAACCGATTTTATAAAGTAACCTAGTTAAGTATGCAAACGGGTATGTATACCTAAGTAGCCGTACCGAGTTTGGTTACGCCAGTACGTCTACGGGTACGCAAAGCAATTCACACTTCCAAACTCCAACAGAAATTCACGGAACCCAAACTTCCGCCAGTACGAGTACGGGTACGCATACCTTAGTTCCGGACTTCCAACAACCAACCAGTACGCGTACGGGTACGCATACTTAGGTTCCCGGTTTTTGGATTTTACACAAATGTGAATACACACTATGTTTATATCCAAACATGGTTACTTGTTCTAAACTCTCATTTCAATCATTGAAACTTTCTTAGAGGATGACAATAGTTGTTATCCACAAACTATTAACATCAAAGTGATTTTCAAGTTATTTAAATAATCAATATGAATTTCGTCAAGAGTAAAGATGAACTTGGTTAAAGCGAAAGCTTACCAACACATATTTCGAGAAATAGATAAGTGAGTTAGACTCAGCTCGAAATAGCAAATGTGTATAATTGAAGTCTATATAGCAATACGACTTTTGTCTCAAATAGGAGATATAATAGATAGACTTTTGAGTGATAGATAAGTTCAAGTCTCCATGTACATTTTTTTGATGAAGTTCCACAAGTTCCCTTGAGTAGTTCTTCGTCTTCATTCGATGAACGTCGTGGAGTCTAAAGCTCAACTACACTTATTATCCTAATCCGAGACATAGCTATAAGTAGACTAGAAATCAAGACTTATAGTTTTGGAAAATAAACTTGACAAACAAGCTTGAGATAGCGACGCTTGCGTGTTCGACCTAGCAGTGCTCTAACACAATTCATTCAATAGAAATACTGCAAGTAATCTATTTAACATAGACCGAGCTTCTACTTGTAGTCACATAAAGTTTTGAATACAATTGGTAATCACAATACGCTACTTATGACAAGGTTCATCAATAATTATGTATCTCAAAACCCTAGTCCAGCTATACATATGCATTCATGGTTATTAAGTGTTAGGATTAAGACCTTAGAATTAACCTCTTCACAAAACACTAGTTCTTTGGATCATGTAGAACTAAAGAAAACAGAAAATAAGATGCACTAAACGAAACAAGAAAGACACAAGATTTAACGTGGTTCGGTAATGTGCATACGTCCACAAACGGTTACGATCAACTCTTATTATTGAACAAATTACAGAGAATTAAACCACAACTATGAGCCGCAGGTTGCTGTTCACAAACACCAAACTAATTCTCTATGAACAAACGTTCTAAACCCTAAAATCCTCTAATTGTGAGAATTATTCTTTAAACTATGTTGTGTGTATTTCCCTAAGACTTGTACACCTATTTATATAGGTTACAAACTTGTCTTCCAAGTATATGAGTTATACTAGGAAACCTAGAGTTTAACTAAATCAGGAAACCTAAAGTTTAACCAAAATAGGAAACCTCTAGCTATACCAAAAACAGGAAACACCTAAACAATTCTAGAATACTCTAGAACCTTCCTAAAACATCGACAACTTCTAACAATTCTCCACCTTGCCGGTGTTTTCCCCAAACTGAGTTGATCTTCAAAAACAAGTTAACCGTAGCCTCAAATCCCCCTAAGGCCTCAACAACGAGCAGTATTGATCAAGCTAAGACACCTCTCAAATTTTACCTTCGGTACGAATTTCGTCAACATGTCTGCTGGAGTATCCTCAGTATCATCCTTCAATAGTTGTACTAATTTGTTATCAACCACTTCTCGAACCTTATGATAACGAACATCAATATGCTTGGTGCGTGCATGATCAACTTGGTTCTTAGCTAAATGAATAGCACTTTGACTATCACAATTCACAACAATACTCCGTTGTATAATCCCCAAGTCTTTAACTAAACCACGAAGCCATAACGCTTCCTTAACAGCCTCCGTCACAACAATATACTCTGCCTCCGGAGTAGACAAAGATACGATTGATTGTAACGTAAACCTCCAACTGATCGGTCCTCCACTCAATGTAAAACAATACCCCGAAGTAGAACGACAGTTATCTCCATCACCCGCATAATCAGAATCAACAAATCCACAGACCTTCAAGTTCTGCTCCTTCTCAAACACTAAACCAATATCCAAGGTCCCATTAAGATATATAAATATTCCCTTCACCGCATACCAATGTGCTCTCTCAGGGTTAGCCATATAACGACTAACTAAACCAACTGCCTGTGCAATATCCGGACGATTACAAACCATAACATACATCAAAGAACCTACCGCATTAGCATAGGGAACCTTTGACATAAACTCTCCTCAGTTGTAATAGGACACAACTGTTTTGATAACTTAACTGTAGGCGGTATTGGAACACTAATAGCTTTAGAGTTATGCATTCCAAAGCGACGAAGAACCTTCTCAAGATAGGATTTCTGAGTAAGATATAACTTCCCCTTAGATCTATCTCGAGTAATCTCCATACCCAAAATCTTCTTAGCTGGACCCAAATCTTTCATCTCAAACTCTAAACTCAATTATTTCTTTTAAAACATCAATTTCTGACTTGGTCTTTGCAGCTATGAGCATGTCATCCACATAGAGTAAAAGATAAACAAAACTTTCATCCAGAAACTTCTTAAAGTACACACATTGATCGTATTTACTACGAGTATACTTTTGTTGCAACATAAACGTATCAAACCTCTTGTACCATTGTCTTGGCGATTGCTTCAAACCATACAATGATTTCTTAAGTTGACACACATAATCTTCCTTACCAGCAACTTCATAACCAATGGGCTGTGACATATAAATGTCTTCCTCCAAATCTCCATGCAAGAATGTTGTCTTGACATCTAATTGCTCGAACTCTAAGTCAAACTGCTCCACAAATGCTAAAAGGACTCGGATAGAAGTGTGTTTAACAACCGGAGAGAAAACTTCATTATAATCCACACCTTCCCTTTGTGCATATCCCTTAGCCACTAACCTTGATTTGTATCGTACACCACTAACGATACCCTTGGAATATGGAATTCTGTCCTTTACCGTATAGACCCACTTGCACCCAATCTTCTTTCGACCCTTAGGAAACTTAACAAGTTCCCAAGTGCGATTCTTGTGAAGAGACTTCATCTAATCATCCATGGTTGTTTTCGACTCAACGGCATGAGTATTACTCATTTCCTACTCAAAGGTAAATGAATCATCCTCAAAAACAGATAATGAGTAAGACGCATACTCATCAAAACCATAACGGACTGGTGCACGTCTCTCACGTTGAGACGTCAAGGACGGAATATTCTCAACTTGTTGCTGTGTAGATTCCTCACTAGGAACCTCAAACTCAACTTCATCTTCTACAAGAAATTCGTTTTCTTATTCTTCTATAGTATATGAACTAGGAACTCTTTGCTCCACCTGCATCGAATCATCTTCAACACCGATACTACTCTCACTTTCAATTTGAGAGTCCCAACCTGTGAACTTCTTTGAATCAAGCATCGCTTTCTCATTGAAGGTCACATCTGATAGACATATTTTTGTGTCTGATATAATCTCAATTGTATATATTGTTAGTGCTTGATTTTGTAGTTATTTGATTATTTCATGATTTTTTAGGTGTTTTTGGAGAAATAGGATTATGCGGCGAAATTGGCTCAAAAAGTGGTATTTAGACCCCCCGGGAGAATTACTAAAAGCACCCAGAAGATGTGCTAAAGGCACCCCGGGAATACGTTGGAGGTACCCCAGAAAAGTCATATTTGCACCCCAAGAAGAATTACTAAAGGCACCCCTCAGATGGATAAGGGGCATCCATTTCCATGGAAACTACTATTGGCAGACCCGAACTGGATAAGGGCAGGTCATCTTCTTCAAATTTCAAATTCAGTTTTGATGGGAATATTTATTATTTCACGGCAAAATTAGGGCTGGATTTTTGAAGGTTTTTTAGAGAGATTCAATCGCGGGTTTTGGCTTGGATGAACCTGTTAGAGCATAACATGCCTGATATATGTCTTCTGATCGATCATAGTTGGCTGCAGAATTGTTTTTGAAGCAAAACAGGAGAGAAAACTATTCTCGGGTTTGTTTTGAGTTTTGGGCCAGTTGTAGGGAGATTCAATCGCTGTTTTTGCTTTGGATAAACTCGTTTGGGCTAAACAGGGATTGAATGGGTGTTCTAATCGAAAAACTTGGACCAGATCATCGGAGTTTGAGTTAAACAGGGTCTCGGGTTTTCTTGGTTTCACGGGACAGAAGAAAGAATATTCTCGAGATTCAGTTTTGATTACAGGCAGAGAATATTTAGAAAGAATATCTTCTCTGAAGGAAAGTCTATTTGCTCCACAAGAAAGTTCAGAGACGCGTACGAGGTGAAGAGAAGAAAAGATAGGAAATACCCGTGACTTCCGGCGAAAGGAAAAGGAGAGATTTTATACCTGTTGAGTATATATAGACATCTGGGAGGTCGAGCAATGGTTATCGAGAGTTGGGAGTACGCTGCAGAGCTAAGAATCAAGCTGCAGGAGAAGTTGCAGCAGCAGCAGGAAGAAGACTAAGCTGAAGAACATAAGGCTGTAAAGGACAGTCGTTTTGTAGGGTCTTAAATTCAGAATCCTGTAACAGTCCATTATCTTCAGTTTGCAACAATTTCTGTAACAGTTGACTCTGTAACAATTATATCTGTTACAGATTCGCTGTAATACTATTTTTCTTCAATAAAACACCTTTTGAGCCATGTTTATATCTTTGGAGCGTGTTTTCACCATGAAGAGCTAAACCCCAACACTGGGATGATGGAGGAAGCCTAATATCATACGTGGGTAATTATATTTAATTCGTATATGACTTTTGCACTAATTAAAATTGAATTATGATTTTGATTAATTAGTTGTCATCTCATCTGATGGGTCATGCTTGCTTAGATGTTTTGATGTCCCATGCTTAGGATTTACAACTAATATTTTGAGAATCTGCCTTGGCAAAAATAAGAGTCCATGTCTTTATTTATTGAGATATAATTGTTAAAGGAATTAATATTTGAACCTTATGTTATGAGTTTGGTGGAACTTTTGTATATATATTTTCTTTGTTTTTATTTTTAAGTCTTAAACCTAGTCTTATCAAGTCCGAGTTGAACGAACTTTACTACCACTTTCAAAACTACATCAACATCACGACTAATTATGAACTTATTCAATTCTGGACACCATAGACGATATCCTTTCACACCTAATGGATAACCTAAGAAAATTGCTTTCTTAGCCCTAACACCCAACTTATCTTCTTTCACATGAAAATAGGATGGACAACCAAACACCCTTAAATTAGAATAGTTCACGGGATTACCAGTCCATACCTCCTTAGGTGACTTACACTTAAAAGATGTTGATGGTGATCGATTCACTAAATAGCACACCGTATTCACTGCTTCAGCCCACCAAATCTTGTCTAAACTTGCGTTTGACAACATGCACCGTGCTCTCTCAAGTAACATTCGATTCATTCTCTCTGCTACTCCATTTTGTTGTGGTGTACCTTTGACTGTGAAGTGCCTAATGATACCTTGTTACTCACAAAACTCCTTCAATGGGTCTTCGATGTATTCACTGCCATTATCGGAACGTATCTTCCTAACCACACGACCAAGTTGTTTCTCTACCATGGTCTTCCACTTCTTAAACACCTCGGTGACTTCATTCTTATGCTTCATGGTGTAAAGCCAAACTCTCCTCGAAAATTCACCGATAAAGGTCATAAACCACCTTGCACCTCCCTTAGAAATTGTACGAGAGGGACCCCCAAATATACGAATGGATGTAATCTAACATACCCTGCGTGTGATGTACAGCGGTACCAAAACTGCTCCTACGTTGCTTCCCGAAGATACAATGCTCACAGAAATCAAGCTTGCAAGTCTTTTCACCTCCAAGGAAGCCTTTACTACTTAACAGGGACATACCGTTCTTACTCATATGCCCAAGACGCATATGCCATAGACGTGTTGACTCCACCTGTTTCTCATCAATTGATTGAGAAACCATAGCTCCACCACAAACTATATCTCCTTGTAAAAAATATAAATTACCATGTCTTTCACTGATCATCTTCAAACTACCATTGTAGAATACCTTCAAGAATCCATATTCAGCAACACACTTGTATCTAAGAGAGTCAAGTACTCCCAACGAAATCAGACTCTTCCTCAAATCTGGAACATGTCTAACCTCTGAAAGTGTTGTGATAACACCATGCGAACGAACCTGTACCGTACCAACTCCAATTGTTTTGCAGGCATTAGAATTGCCCATCATAACAGTACCACCATTCACCCCTCTGTAAGTAGTGAAACAATCCTTTGAAGGACACATATGATACGAAGCACCGGAATCAAGCATCCAACCATCATTGAGATGACTCTTTGATGTAACAGTTAACACTTCCTCATCAAAACCACACATTGGGTCTTCTAAAACTTCACTGCCTTCGGCAACCGAGACAACAATATTCTTCGAATCTGATTTCTCACGTTTCTCATTTCTTGCCTTAAGCTTGAGACAAACAGCCCTATTATGACCAGTTTTTCGACAATAATAACACTCAATATCGTTCTTTTTGGAACGATTCTTTGACTTCGACTTCTTATTACCATTCTTTCCTCTATCAACAAACAAACCCTCGACTTGTGCTTCATCACTGAACTCTTGTTTCCTTAAATCCTTAGCTTGTAAAGCATAAACCACATCATCGAAAACTACCTTATCTTCATCTTCGTCGTCTTCATCGGTTTTGCCACTCAGCAAATAGTCAACGCAAGCATCATACGACAGAGGCAAAGAACATAATAATATCATGGATTTATCTGTATCAGAGATAATGACATTGATATTAGACAAATCAGAACAGATCTTATTAAACTCATTAATATGATCAATCATAGACTTACCCGAAGACATCCGAAAGGCATGGAGTCTACGCTTCAAGTAAAGTTCCGAAGTCAAATCCTTTTGCAAGTAGAGATTCTCTAACTTCTCCCACAACACCTTTGCAGAGGTTTCACTCGAAAAGTTATGAGTGATATCCCTTGACAAACATAAACGAATAATTGAACACGCCTTCAAATCAAGGTCATCCCACTTCTCATCAGTCCAATCCTTTGGCAACGTTGCTGGCTTCACCTTGATTGCTTTGATTTATTTCATACTAACAAGAATATCTTTTACATCAGTTTGCCATGATGTGAAATTATTCTTCCCTTTGAATTTGATAATATAAAACCCATGCACCTTCGAAAATCCACTTGATGTAGAACCAGACATCTTCATTTCTAATTATGATCCTCTCCACGCTCACCGCACCACTTGCTAGGATTAATACCTTAGAATTAACATCTTCACAAGACACTAGTTCTTTGGATCACGTAGAACTAAAGAAAACAGAAAGAAGATGCACTAAACGAAACAAGAAAGACACAAGATTTAACGTGGTTCGGCAATGTTCCTACATCCACAAACGGCTACGATCAACTCTTATTATAGAAAAAATTACATAAAATTAAACCACAACTATGAGCAGCAGGTTGTTGTTCACAAAAACCAAACTAATTCTCTATGAACAAACGTTCTAAACCCTAAAATCCTCTAATTGTGAGAATTCTTCTCTAAATTATGTTGTGTGTATTTCCCTATGACTTGTACACCTATTTTTTTTTACAAACTTGTCTTCCAAGTATATGAGTTATACTAGGAAACCTAGAGTTTAACTAAATCAGGAAACGTAGAGTTTAACCAAAATAGGAAACCTCTAGCTATACCAAAAACAGGAAACACCTAGACAATTCTAGAATACTCTAGAACCTTCCTAAAACATCGACAACTTCTAACATTAAGTAGCGTTCCTAAACAAACAATCATGCAATTATAATTGGCGAAAATAAATGGTAAAACAAGACAATGATGATTTGATTAAGATCACAACATTAATATATTAATTTAGTAGCATGTTTCTGATATTCAACTACATCCTCAACTGTTAGAGCACTGCTCGGTCGAGCTCGCAAGCGTTGTTATCTCAAGCTTGTTTGTCAAGTTTAGGTAATCAAAACTATAAGTCTTGATTTCTAGTCTACTTATAGCTATGTCTCGGACTAGGATATAATGTGTAGTTGTGCTTTAGACTTCATGACGTTCATCAATTGAAGGCGGAAATCTACTGAGGAGAGCTTGGAGAAACTTCATCAACAAAAGGTATGTGGAGACTAAAAATTATCTATCACTCAGAAGTTTATTCTATTCTATATCCTATTGAGACTAAGTCGTATAGCTATATAGACTTTTACATTATACACATTTGATATTTCGAGCTGAGTTTAACTCGCTTATATCTTTCTCGAAATATGTGTTGGAAGCTTTTTGCTTTAGCTACGTTCATCATTATTCTTGACGAGTTTGGATGGAAACAATTTATTTGTTGGAAACTAAATAATGAGTCAAAAGATGATCATGTGAAAATTGCCTTGAAACATCTTGCATGATTTGTGTGAGACAGTCATTTGATGTCGACTCGGAATGTTTCGTATTGATCATTCGATCACTTGAAAATTACTTATAAGAAATTCTCCAATGGTGAATGTGGATCTTTCGTATGTGGCATCACTTTTAAGACATCCTCTAGGTATAAAATTCTAAATATTTGGAGAAAATAAATTTTGTCTCCAACCCATAAAATGTTGAATTGTTCTTTTGCTTATTTGTAGGTATATAATTGGTTAAAATTATTTCCTTTTTTGTTTTTTAATGGTTTTTATTAACAAAAATATGACTAGGATGGGAAGACACCCTCTAAGTGAATGTCTAAAACTAGAGGTTGACCTAGAGGATGTCTAACTTTTTTTTTGCCACATCATCCTCACATCAATGGGTTGGAGACGATTCTTTGTAAAAATTGTTGTGTTTCCTATGTGGATGAAGACTTTTTTCTTCACACACATTCCATTAGAGAAGCTCTAAGCTAATAGTTTGTGTGAGACAACTATTGTCGTCTTATAAGGATGTTTCAATGATTGAAATGGGAGTTTAGAACAATTAACCATTGTCTGGATATAACACATTATGCATACCAGTATGCAAACTGTTGTGGTATGATTCAGGTCCGGGAACCAAGTTTGCATACCAGTACGCGAACGGTTTTTACTGTTAAAGTCCGAGAGCCAAGTTTGAATACCCGTATGTGAACGGTTCTACTTGAGTTAGGTCCAGAATGACAGTATGCATACGGTTTGTGAATTGTTGGATAAGACCAAAGTACAGAACTTAAATTTGCATACCCGTTTGCAAACTAAGTTGGTTTAAGTTCTAAAATCGGTTAAGTATGATGTCATACTCATGAACAAATACATATATAAATTAAGAAATGCAATCTTTGCAAACTGTGGCTTAATGTTCATGAATTGATTCTCTTGAATCAATCCAATTTTGTTTCAATTGTGTCTTATATACTTTTATGAGAATATAAACAATTGAGCAACTCTATGAGTAACACGATTAGATTCATTTGATTATCATTTGATATTTAGAAGTGTTAGATGAATGTGGTTAATACAAAAGTGTTCATATGGCTAAATTCGGTTAACTATTGTTGAGCCAACTCAATATACACGTTTAGGTACGGTTACCCATATCTAAATGAAAGTATATTTCATTTGTATGTAACAAGCTAAGACCATCTAACGGTGGAGAGATATTGCTTTAGTTTTAAGCAAACTTAGCTTGAATCTTAAATCAGGATTTCATCTAACGGTGAATATTGATTGCTTTGTTTCAAAGCTATCAAACCCTGATTTGAAGACCATATAAGGGAGAACTCTAGCAATTGTGAGACCTAATCCCCACACCTCTTGTCTGATACTAGTTGCGTACTAAAGTCTATTATCCTTTAACAAGGTTTTTCCTAAAACCATTATCGGATAACGACTTAAAGACTTCATTGGGATTCTGAAGCCATACCTGGTGTGATTATCAGAAGCACACAAAACACTTGCAAGTATACAAGGTCAAGATTTGTAATAAAAGGGGGAGTAGGGGTTTGTCCACAGGGAGAGGAGCATATAAGAAGTTTTCCTAGGCTAACAATAGTGACAATGCACTATGGCAGTGAGCTAAGGGCAAATCAGCAAAGAACCAAGCTAAGTAAAGAAAAACAGACAATAACCAAGGCTTGGAAGGTAAAGCAGCAAAGAAACAGCCAAGAAAAGCAGCAAATAACCAAGGCTTGGCAGCCAAGGGCAGGGTGAGGATTATGCACTGACTTCAGTGCACAAAAGCTACAAGGTGCAAGAAAATAAAAAGCAAGAAAAGTAACTGAATTGCAAACACACAGGACTGAAATTATAATTGACTGAAAGGGAAGTGGTGGGTAAGCCAAGGCTTATGATCCACCTTGTGTCCTAATCAAGTGACATGTTTCTAGGTTATGTTCATTCCTAAGCATACAACTAGAAATGGAAGAACACCAACTTGCTCACTAGTCTACCCCTAGCATTGGCTGTCTTTTGACAGTACAGCCAATCACAGGCTCTATGAGCATTGGCATCTCTCATTTGCACAATCAAAAACATACAGGGAAGAACTATCCTAGCTCAATTACACTTGACAGTGCACAAGGCTTCACTGAGCCTTGGCCTGAAGCTGATTAGCTCATGCTAACCATGAAGTAGCAACATACATTCATCATAAGATATAATTCATACACATTTAGCAACATATCAGATAACCAAGAACATATGCAATACTCAACTGTCACTAGTTATGCAAATATCAGGAAATGGAATTGCAAAAATAAAAATTGTTCTAATTCTCTACTGGCTAGTCCAGAGAGGTATACAGTGTCCTTCACACACTCCCCATAACACCAATTTATACCCCCCCTATCAGAATTAGGGTTCACAGCCCCTTTTCCCCAAAATCAGAAAATCCGGTGAAATTGATTTACCTAATGTTGATGAGATACTCGCTCCATCTCGTCGACCCACTCTCCAATTACTTCTTCTCGTTCATCTCCTCCTCCAATTGCTGCTCTAACATCAACTTATATCTTCAATTTCTCACCTAGGGTTTCAGTCAGCAGAGATGAGAAATTGAGGAGATTAGTTGATGTAAAACGTGATAGTGATGATGGGTATAGGTAGAGTGATTTGGGGAGAAGATAGTGGAGTGATTTGGGGGAAGGTAGTGGTGATGGAGACGGACATGGTGGTGGTACGGGTTCTGAAGGAAGAAGAGATGGAGAAGAAAGAAGAAAGGTGCGTTTGGCAGGGTATAGGGTGTTCGATATTTGGGTGTTAGGCGGGCGTATCGAGTTTGATAATCTGCGATGCTGAACCGTGGGATAGGGAGATGAAAGATCAATCTGACGGTGAGATGAAGTGAAGCTTGTAGCGACCGCTGGATTATATAATACAACAAAATCAACGACGCCAGATGGAGTTAGGTGTTGTAGTGTTAGGCGGAGATATCAAACTTCGATGCACAGCAAGGGAGCGACCGTCGGATGCTTCTGAGAACTGATCTGACGGCTGAAGACGCAAGCGGGTATGGATTTGGGTTTTAGGCTTTTGGGTATAGAATATGGGTTTGGGAAATGAGTTTGGGCTTGGAAAACCTTGAGCCCACTTCTTCTTTAAGAACAACTTTCTTCTTCTTGAGCCCATTTCCAGCTTTTTTGGACGTGCGCTCCATTCTTTGCGGCTTCCTCGCGTAATTTCTCCCGGCTTTTCACCACTTTTCTGCTCTTTTTGCTCCGCAACTCATCCAGACTTTATTTATTACCTAAAAATGCAAAATTAATTAATAAAAATATTTATTCTTGAAAACAATGAAAATACAGAATATGGGATAAAATGCAGAATTAATGCATAAAAGATGAGTTAAATGCCAACAAAAAGGGATAAATATATACAATATTTGGCACTCATCAAATACCCCCAAACCTGAATTTTACTTGTCCTCAAGTAAAACAAAACTAAGGAAATCCTAACTATACCACTGTCGCTGGTCTCTCGAATGCATTTAGCGTATGCACTAAGCCTTTTAAACCACTAAGTGTCCCTAGTGGACGAGTTGAAGTCTCGTGAAGGTTTTCTTAGAACGTACCTACAAAGTTCTAGGTCAAAATATAAGCTCAGATTCCATCAAACGTGACATGTGCAAAACAGTTAAGCTCGCAGCAAAATGGAGATGTCAATCTAGCTATCGAAGGCACAATCCTAGCACTGATAACAAAAAAAGACATGTGATAAGAGTGTAAAGTGTATCTACACATGTGTAAAGAAAGATCTGAAGTTATGACTACTAATCACCAAGAGATAGTTTCTCAGGCTAAGAACTGAGGTCGAAATCTAGCTAGCTGTCCGGACTTTACGAGAATTGTGAATGAGTTGGAGGTATTTCACAATTACTCGCGTTGTACATCAATGGCATACACCCTCCTTGCTTATTACAATAAAACACAAAAGATGACTCTTTACATGACTCTTATTTACATTGACTACTCTCTTTTTATTTTTGGAACAAGAGAGGATGGAATTGATAAATACTTGATTGATTTTTGTATTTTTCTGATTTTTTTTTTTTTTTCTGAATATAACACTTTTGATACATATACAAAAGGAAACAAAAATTACATGACACTTTGCAAGAGGTAGCCCTTTTTGATGCACCCAGTTAAATTCGATGGTTGTCTTTCTTAATGTAACCTCCACCTTCTATCCCAACCAACCAAAGAACAAGCTAGTCAAGTTTCGTTCAGTATTCTAAAGTGATTGGCAATCGTAACTTCCTATCAAACACCTTGAAGATCGAGGCCAAACATGTATTGGTAGATCGTGCGCGTGCAAATTTCTTATCACTATGTGAATTGTGCTAGAATCAGGGTGCCTAAATATCTAGACTAAGACTCCTAATAAAAATACATATTTGCACAAGAGTCAACATTTCAAGGTAAATGAGCTCCATTTTTATGATTTTTTTCATTTTTTTAATTTTTTTCAATTTTGATTTTTCAATTTTTTTTGGAATTTTTCAATTTTTTCAAAAAGAAGAAGGAGTTCGTTTTTAATTATAGCATATTATCGTGGCATCTACTCTATACCCCCAAACCTAAACTAAACATTGTCCTCAATGTTTCAAAATATGGAAAGAATTAAAATGCAACATATGGAAAGGGACATGCTGAGTAGAGTAAAAGGAGAGAGAATACCCGATTGTACGGTGGCAGCTCGATTAAAACTCCGTTATTCAAGGCAAAAATCCATCATATTAGGAGTCACAATGGATGAGCACAAAATATACACAAATGGAAATTTAACTAACACATTATCTACAAGAAAATTTGGTTTTTAATGGGATTGGACTTTTTGGAAAAAATTTGGTTTTGTTGGGAAACATTTGGTTTTGATGGGAAAACGAAAGATTTTGGTTTTTAGGGAAAAATTTGGAAAACTTTTTTTGGTTATTTAGGGAAAGAGTGGACCAGTTTAGTCCACATAGACTGGGTCCTCCAGGTTGGTTGTTTCAATGTCGGGTGGAAATGGCTCAAGGAATGGCTTTAATCTCTGCCCGTTGACTTTGAAAACGTTCTTGTTGGAGACATCCTCCAGCTCTACAGCTCCATGAGGAAAAACTGTGCGTACTAGGTACGGACCCTTCCATCTGGAACGCAGTTTTCCTGGAAAAAGATGTAATCGGGAGTCATACAGCAAGACTTTCTGACCAGGAGTGAAGGATTTGCGCAGAATACGCTTATCATGAAATATCTTCATCTTTTGCTTGTACAGCTTGGCACTATCATAAGCCTCATTTCTCAATTCTTCCAACTCGTTGAGTTGAAGTTTCCTTTGAATTCCAGCTTCGTCCAGAGAAAAGTTCAGCTCTTTGATTGCCCAGTAGGCACGATGTTCTAATTCCACAGGTAGATGGCACGGCTTTCCATACACTAGACGATAGGGGGACATGCCAATTGGTGTCTTATAAGCTGTTCTATAGGCCCACAAAGCATCATTCAATCTCAATGACCAATCTTTCCTGGACGGGTTGACCGTCTTCTCCAGAATGTGCTTAATTTCCCTATTAGAAACTTCTACTTGTCCACTCGTCTGAGGGTGGTACGGAGTAGCAACCTTGTGAGTTATGCCATACTTGCGTACTAAAGACTCAAAGTACTTGTTACGAAAATGTGAACCGCCGTCACTGATGATAGCTCTAGGGGTACCAAAACATGCAAATATGTTTTCCTTTAGAAATGAAAGTACCACCTTGTGGTCATTTGTTCTGGTTGCTATGGCTTCTACCCACTTAGAAACGTAATCAACTGCGACTAGGATGTACAATCTACCGTCAGAAATAGGGAATGGACCCATGAAGTCGATCCCCCAAACATCAAAAATCTCCACAATCAAAATGGGGTTCAATGGCATCATGTTTCTCCTCGAAATGCTTCCTAGCTTTTGACAGCGTTCACAAGCAACACAATAATCATGGCAATCCTTGAACAATGATGGCCAATAGAATCCACACTGCAAGATCTTTGCAGCGGTTTTCTTGGCACTGAAATGGCCTCCACATGCTTGGTCATGACAGAAAGATATCACATCTTTCTGTTCAGTATTGGGGACACATCTCCTAATGATTTGGTCCGGGCAGTACTTAAACAAATATGGGTCATCCCAAAGGAAATGTTTAACTTCAGCCAAGAACTTATAGCGGTCTTGTCTCGACCACTCCATCTCGTCGACCCACTCTCCAATTACTTCTCCTCGTTCATCTCATGCTCCAATTGTTGCTTTAACATCACTTATATCCCCAATTTCTCACCTAGGGTTTCAGTGAGAAGAAAGATGAGAAATTGGAGAAATTAGTGGTTGATAAAGAGATAGGACGTGATGGTAATGATGGGTTTAGGTTTAGGGTTGGTTTGGTGGCGTAGGGAGTGGTGGTGGCGAGGTCAGAGCAGGTGGAGAAGGTGGTGGTGGTTCTGCACAGGGTATGGAGGAGGAGATGTCGATGGAAGAAGGGGAAGGGGATGTTTGGTATGGGTATAGGTATCGGGTGCTCGGGTGTTGGGCGGTTTTAGCAAATTGGATGAACAGCGAGGATGAGCCGTGGGATGTGGAGATGATGGATCGATCTAACGGCTAAAAGTGAAGAGGCTGGCAGCGACCGTTGGATGCAGATATACAACGAAACTAACGGTGCCAGATGGAGTTAGGTGCTGTAGTGTTAGACAGGAGCTTCCGATTTCGATGAACAACGATGAAGCGACCATTGGATGATGAGATGGATCCAATCCGACGGCTGAAGATGGAGGCGGGTTTGGATATTGGAAATGGGTTTGGGTGAGGGTTTTGGGGCTTGGGTATGCCAAGCCCATATCTTCTTTAAGAACAATTCTTCCTTCTTGAGCCCATTCCTAGCTTTTTGGACTTGCGCTCCATTCTTTGCGGCTTCCTTGCGTAATTCTTCCCGGCTTTTCACTACTTTTCTGCTCCGCAAATCATCCAGACTTTATTTGATACCTAAAAATGCAAAATTAAGTAAGAAAAATATTTATTCTTGAAAACAATGAAAATACAGAATATGGGATAAAATGTAGAATTAATGCACAAAAGATGAGTTAAATGCCAACAAAAAGGGATAAATATATACAATATTAGGCACTCATCAAATACCCCCAAACCTGAATTTTACTTGTCCTCAAGTAAAACAAAACTAAGGAAATCCTAACTATACCACTGTCGCTGGTCTCTCGAATGCATTTAGCTCATGCACTAAGCCTTTTAAACCACTAAGTGTCCCTAGTGGACGAGTTGAAGTCTCGTGAAGGTTTGCTTAGAACGTACCTACAAAGTTCTAGGTCAAAATATAAGCTCAGATTCCATCAAATGTGACATGTGCAAAACAGTTTAAGCTCACAGCAAAATGGAGATGTCAATCTAGCTATCGAAGGCACAATCCTAGCACTGATAACAAAAAAAGACATGTGATAAGAGTGTAAAGTGTATCTACACATGTGTAAAGAAAGATCTGAAGTTATGACTACTAATCACCAAGAGATAGTTTCTCAGGCTAAGAACTGAGGTCGAAATCTAGCTAGCTGTCCGGACTTTACGAGAATTGTGAATGAGTTGGAGGTATTTCACAATTACTCGCGTTGTACATCAATGGCATACACCCTCCTTGCTTATTACAAAGAAACAACAAAATGACTATTTACATGACTCTTATTTACATTGACTACTCTCTTTTTATTTTTGGAACAAGAGAGGATGGAATTGATAAATACTTGATTTTTTTGTATTTTTTTTTGTATTTTTTTTTTTTTTCACAAGAACTTGAAATTGATTTTTAATATGGTAGCTCTTTTGATACATAACAAAAAGAAACAAAAAAATTACATGACACTTTGCAAGAGGTAGCCCTTTTTGATGCACCCAGTTAAATTCGATGGTTGTCTTTCTTAATGTAACCTCCACCTTCTATCCCAACCAACCAAAGAACAAGCTAGTCAAGTTTCGTTCAGTATTCTAAAGTGATTGGCAATCGTAACTTCCTATCAAACACCTTGAAGATCGAGGCCATACATGTATTGGTAGATCGTGCGCGTGCAAATTTCTTATCACTATGTGAATTGTGTTAGAATCAGGGTGCCTAAATATCTAGACTAAGACTCCTAATAAAAATACATATTTGCACAAGAGTCAACATTTCAAGGTAAATGAGCTCCATTTTTATGATTTTTTTTTTTCTTTAATTTTTTTTGAATTTTGATTTTTCAATTTTTTTCAAAAGAAGAAGGAGTTCGATTTCAATTATAGCATATTATCATGGTATCTACTCTATACCCCCAAACCTAAACTAAACATTGTCCTCAATGTTTCAAAATATGGAAAGAATTATAAAAAAATATATGAAGAGGAACATGGTGAGTAGAGTAAAAGGAGAGAGAATACCCGATTGTACGGCGACAGCTCGATTAAAACTCCGTTATTCAAGGCAAAAATCCATCATATTAGGAGTCACAATGGATGAGCACAAAATATACACAAAGGGAAATTTAACTAACACATTATCTACAAGAAAATTTGGTTTTTAATGGGATTGGACTTTTTGGAAAAAATTTGGTTTTGTTGGGAAACATTTGGTTTTGATGGGAAAACGAAAGATTTTGGTTTTTAGGGAAAAATTTGGAAAACTTTTTTGGTTATTTAGGGAAAGAGTGGACCAGTTTAGTCCACATAGACTGGGTCCTCCAGGTCGGTTGTTTCAATGTCGGGTGGAAATGGCTCAAGGAATGGCTTTAATCTCTGCCCGTTGACTTTGAAAACGTTCTTGTTGGAGACATCCTCCAGCTCTACGGCTCCATGAGGAAAAACTGTGCGTACTAGGTACGGTCCCTTCCATCTGGAACGCAGTTTTCCTGGAAAAAGATGTAATCGGGAGTCATACAGCAAGACTTTCTGACCAGGAGTGAAGGATTTGCGCAGAATACGCTTATCATGAAATATCTTCATCTTCTGCTTGTACAGCTTGGCACTGTCATAAGCCTCATTTCTCAATTCTTCCAACTCGTTGAGTTGAAGTTTCCTTTGAATTCCAGCTTTGTCCAGAGAAAAGTTCAGCTCTTTGATTGCCCAGTAGGCACGATGTTCTAATTCCACAGGTAGATGGCACGGCTTTCCATACACTAGACGATAGGGGGACATGCCAATTGGTGTCTTATAAGCTGTTCTATAGGCCCACAAAGCATCATTCAATCTCAATGACCAATCTTTCCTGGACGGGTTTACCGTCTTCTCTAGAATGTGCTTAATTTCCCTATTAGACACTTCCACTTGTCCACTAGTCTGAGGGTGGTACGGAGTAGCAACCTTGTGAGTTATGCCATACTTGCGTACTAAAGACTCAAAGTACTTGTTACGAAAATGTGAACCGCCGTCACTGATGATAGCTCTAGGGGTACCAAAACGTGAAAATATGTTCTCCTTTAGAAATGAAAGTACCACCTTGTGGTCATTTGTTCTGGTTGCTATGGCTTCTACCCACTTAGAAACGTAATCAACTGCGACTAGTATGTACAACTTGCTGTCAGACATGGGAAATGGACCCATGAAGTCTATCCCCCAAACATCAAAAATTTCCACAATCAAAATGGGGTTCAATGGCATCATGTTTCTCCTCGAAATGCTTCCTAGCTTTTGACAGCGTTCACAAGCAACACAATAATCATGGCAATCCTTGAACAATGATGGCCAATAGAATCCACACTGCAAGATCTTTGCAGTAGTTTTCTTGGCACTGAAATGGCCTCCACATGCTTGGTCATGACAGAAAGATATCACATCTTTCTGTTCAGTGTTGGGGACACATCTCCTAATGATTTGGTCTGGACAGTACTTAAACAAATATGGGTCATCCCAAAGGAAATGTTTGACTTCAGCCAGGAATTTAGAGCGGTCTTGTCTCGACCAACGTGAGGGCATCCTACCTGTAGCGAGGTAGTTAACAATATCAGCAAACCAAGGAAGGTCTGAGATAGACATCAACTGTTCATCTGGGAATGATTCTCTAATCAGCTCACATTCATCAATAGACTCTACAGTTAATCTAGACAAATGATCAGCAACCACATTCTCACAACCTTTCTTATCACGGATTTCGAGATCTAATTCCTGTAATAAGAGTATCCATCGAATAAGGCGAGCTTTAGCATCCTTCTTGGAAAGAAGATACTTCAAAGCTGCATGGTCTGTGTATATGATGATCTTAGACCCTATCAGATAAGATCTAAACTTGTCTAATGCGAAAACGACGGCAAGCAATTCCTTCTCGGTAGTTGAATAATTGAGTTGGGCATCATTAAGGGTTTTGCTAGCATAGTATATCACATATGGTAGTCTATCAACTCGCTGTCCTAAAACAGCACCAACAGCATAATCAGAGGCATCACACATAAGTTCGAACGGAAACTTCCAATCGGGTGGTCGGACTATAGGAGCGGTGGTGAGAAGGGTTTTTAATTCCTCCCATGCCTTCACACAAGCAGCATCGAAATTGAAGGCAACATCTTTGGAGAGAAGACTGCACAGAGCTCTGGAGATTTTGCTGAAATCTTTGATGAATCGCCGGTAAAAACCAGCATGACCTAGAAATGATCTAATCTCCTTCACAGAGCAAGGTTGTGGTAGATGTTGAATGAGGTCAACTTTAGCTTTATCCACTTCAATTCCTTTTTCTGAGATGATGTGTCCTAGAACTATTCCTGAATTCACCATAAAATGGCATTTTTCCCAATTTAGAACAAGGTTCTTTTCTTTACATCTGGATATCACGAGGGCAAGATGCTTCAAACATTCGTCAAACGAGGAACCAAAAACATAGAAATCATCCATAAAGATCTCGAGAAAACTATCTATCATGTCAGAAAAAATGCTCATCATGCAACGCTGAAAAGTAGCAGGTGCATTACACAACCCGAAGGGCATACGTCTATAAGCAAACGTCCCAAATGGACACGTGAATGTAGTTTTTTACTGATCTTCTGGAGCAATGTGAATTTGGTTATAACCGGAAAAGCCATCTAGAAAACAGTAGTGACTGTGTCCAGACACACGTTCTAGCATTTGGTCAATGAAAGGGAGCGGGAAGTGATCCTTCCTTGTTACTGTGTTCAACTTCCTGTAGTCGATGCATACTCGCCATCCTGTGGTTGTACGAGTAGGGACTAATTCATTCTTGTCGTTCTGAACTACAGTAATGCCTTACTTCTTAGGCACAACTTGAATGGGACTAACCCATTTGCTATCGGGAATTGGGTATATGATACCCGCATCAAGTAGTTTCAGGATCTCTCCTTTGACTACATCTCTCATGTTAGGATTAAGTCTCCTTTGCATTTCCCTCGATGGTTTGGCATTCTCTTCAAGGTTAATGTGGTGCATGCAAATGGTGGGACTAATTCCTTTGAGATCTGAGATGGTCCATCCTAAGGCCTCTTTGTGTTCCTTAAGTACTTCTAAAAGCTTACTTTCCTGTTCCGTGTCTAAACATGATGAAATAATGACGGGTAAAGTATCAGAAGAACCTAGGAATGCGTACTTCAACGTACTAGGCAATGTTTTCAATTCAAGCTTGGGTGGCTCAACAATGGATGGAATAATCTTGGAATCAGAGAGTAAGGGTGGTTCCACTTCATATTTCCTTTCAGTGATGTCCATTTGAGGTACATATTCGAGCAGAGATAGGACGTCACTACAGTATGCAACATCATAGGAATCTGGGTTAAAGTTCTCCATACATGCTTGAAAGGGGTCGACGGATAGAATGTTAGTCAATGAATCTTGCATTAATCCTTCAATCATATTAACTTCATGCACATCATCATCATCAAGATTCACAGGTTGTTGACTAATATCGAACACATTCAATTCTACCGTCATGTTACCAAAAGACAGTTTCAACACTCCATTACGACAATTAATGATCGCGTTGGACGTAGCCAAGAAAGGACGTCCTAAGATGACAGGAATGTGACAGTCTGGGTTTTGTACAGGTTGAGTGTCTAAGACAATGAAGTCTACGGGAAAATAGAATTTGTCAACCTTTATCAAAACGTCTTCGACCACTCCACGAGGAATCTTGACAGATCGGTCTTCCAGTTGTAGAGTGATAGATGTTGGTTTCAACTCCCCAAGACCTAACTGCTCATAAACAGAATATGGCAGTAGGTTAACACTTGCACCTAGGTCTAATAACGTTTTATTGACCGTGTGTTCTCCTATAGTGCAAGAAATTGTTGGACATCCTGGATCCCTAAACTTAGGTGGAGTTTTGTTCAGAATGATGGAACTCACCTGCTCAGCTAAGAAAGCACGTTTGTGCACATTGAGCTTGCGCTTTTGAGTACACAAGTCTTTGAGGAATTTGGCATAAGCAGGGATTTGCTTGATTGCTTCAAGAAAAGGAATGTTGATGTTGACTCTCTTGAACAGAT